>NW_018407979.1:358712-474845 GCF_002113885.1 Mizuhopecten yessoensis
ACTGGCCATGAGGGTATTGTATATCAACTGGCCATGAGGGTATTGTATATCAACTGGCCATGAGGGAATTGTATATCAACTGGCCATGAGGGTATTGTTTATCAACTGGCCACGAGGGTATTGTATATCAACTGGCCACNTTGAGGGTCAAAAGCCATCTTAGGAGGTGATATACCCACATAAAGGTAAACTGAAACACTGTATACAATGGCGCAGGCTCACCTTCCGATTGTAACATGGGAATAAACTTCTCGGCGACCGTGTCACTCAGTGTCTGTAGGGCGTACGCTCCACTGGCAGTGCTCTGGCTGGCATTGCCGATCGCCTGCAGAACACTGATCCTCTGGTCCACAGACGTCAGCTTCCCTTCAGACCCTGTAAACAAACAGTACTGGCCATGAGGGTATTGTTTATCAACTGGCCATGAGGGTATTGTATATCAACTGGCCATGAGGGTATTGTATATTGACTATACACCAGGTGTTTACCTGTATTTTACCTACGCAATTAATACACCTATCCGCTTCAGTCCGTGGTTGTTGATCTGTAAAACGTTTGTACTTTACTTCTGCTTTTACCGGGTAACATGTCTATGCAGTGCATTGTATCATTGGACACAATTAGAAAGAAGATTTATCATAAGACACCAATATAATATCTCTAGATTTATCATAAGATGCCATTATAACAATTCTAGATTAAGACATATCTCCAGATTAAAGCGTACCATTGAGGATACCAAACAGGTGAAACACGAGTGTCTCCACGGCTTCCGTGTCACTACACTGAACTGCCAGGTTTTTAAATGCAGCCACAGCTTCTGCTCTTGTCGCAGGATCCTTGGAGCAAAGTTGGACTGGAAAGATAAAATTAACACATTTTCTGTGAATTTTAATGGCAACTACAATGGCTATAAAATCTGTTGAATAAGTATATACTGTGGGGACAAAAGTTCCTAACATAGCTTTGTATAGACAAACATAGATAAAAAAGATATTTTTTTACATTTGTATCAAATTCAAAATAGTTACAGAATATGTCTTACCAGCTGACATTTCACATGGTATCCCTTCTATGAATGTAAAAAATACTGTATTTTTCAAGCAATAATACTATGCCTGGTAATAAGCCCACCCAAATCTATTGCAGTTCAGTAGCCATGCAAACAAACGCCATTTCACTGTCCTGAAGTACACCCATTCCACTATTTTTTTAAGTAAGAAATTATGTGCAGACCCCCTGGGCTTATTGAAGGATAACTGAGGTACAATCTTTATTTATTTGAATAGTTGATTGATTAATTGAGTCTTTCAGTATAACTGAAACTAGAAACCGCATAAACCAGCCCTGCATTGCAGTGTATGACTCTGCTATGTATACTGAACACTGGCAATCACAAACTGGACTATTCTGAATGGAAACATGTCTGGTGGCTGTTCAATTCAGACAAGTTTTATTTTGTACACAATTTCAACATAATCAACATTAAGTATAAATTCATAAATACCTCCTAGTGGTTTGGCTAGCTCTTGTGCATACTGTCTGAGGTCCAGGCTCTGGCCGATGATCATGTACCCCACGGCTGTAACACAGGAGAGAGATATGTGGTACTGGTAGGAACAGATTGGTTTCTAGATTTTGACAACTAGTGTCAATCTCCAAAAACATTCTTGAAATTACTAGAAGAGGTGAACAAATATCATATAATGTCCTGCCCTGCCCCATATGACATGCTTGCCTACATCAGATTTGATTTATATATTTTCCCATACATCATATTTGGTACAAGGAAAATATATCGCTTGGTTTGTAAATAGTTTAAGTTTAACCTTTTCACCACTGTAGACAATAATGGACTAATCCATATCAATGCATGGTAGAGTCTACTTAAGTTACCTAGGGGTGAAAGGGTTAAGCAATGGTCAGAGATCACACCAGGGTCAAAAGAAGGTAAGTCTTGGAAGTACAGACCTGTGCTTTATAATACTTCTGCTGTGGTGTATAACAGACTGTTATAGCAGAAATATTTGTCATATTTACCTACATTTTTTATTCATCAAGATATAGAAGTCCTTGATTGTGATAAGAACGGGGGTGGGGCATTATGATTACAGAAAAGTCTCAGCAGTTTTGCTTGTTGTTACATGTAATAAAATAGAACTTCATATAGTCGTAGAAGAGACACATTTGAGAAAACAAAAACAAAATAGACTAACGGTAATCATAGTTTCTTAATGAAAAATAAGTTTGGAAGCATTTATCAAATAATTTTCTGATCTTTTATTAGGAAACCTTTCGCTAATACTTAGATATATGTGATAGGAACTGTCAGAGGGGGACTGACTACAACTGTTATAGTGATACAGCGTAGCTAATTATCCCTCGGTTTACTGTCGGCACAAATCTCACTCCTTCGCTACAAACATACAGGAAGGATACAACTATAGGTGCCATTCATTACAAACATTATACAGCACTACATTGCACATCCTCGATATCCAGAGGTTACGCTCACTTTCGCTCTCTACACCCTTGGAATATGTCCTAGTAAAATTGAAGGCTCAGTGTGCGCCACCTTGTTGATGAGGCAAGAAAACTAGTTCGACCCTTTGATGTACATCAAAAGAACCTGCGGTCACCTAACGGTAAAAATTGACAGACTTTGAAGTCGGGCGTCTCTCCTTTGTTATCTTCAAAGGTCAAGTATCAGCCTAGCGATTGGTCTGGTGGTTTTTTACTCGAGACCAATCAAACAGCTATCTTCGTGCCTTCAATTTTGCTATGACATATTCCAGGGGTGTAGAGAACGAAAGTGAGCGCAACCCCTGGATATTGAGGATGTACATCGCATGACTGATGTCAATGTATATATATCAGTTATTTCTCTAAAAATAGTTTCTACAATGAAACGGAAATATCAGCATGCCCCTTGTTTATATAAAGTAAAACCTTATATAATGCCCCCCTTGTCCAAACATTTCTTTTACAAGTTTCATTCAAAGCTTATTGCTGCATGCCTTACAATGGACTTCCTACTTTCACAGGACAAATGGTAGGGGTTTACAAAGATATTACTGCATTGCTATTTAGTTCTAACATCTTGTGTTATACAAAATGTCATCATTTCGCAATCATTGTTTGCCTAAAGTTTTGTTTTTTGGAACATATCAACTACCATTTTTTGCTGTGCATAGAACCATTTCAAGCCAATCATTCAAAATCTAATGTTTTGATTAAGATAAAGTTTTAATTTGTAAAGTTCTACAGTTCACCATTTCTTACATTTTCATTTCGTATAAAAAAAAAAGTGAACAAGTAAACTTTATCTACTAATTCAATCATTAATTGAGGAAGGTTTCTGTTCCCTATATACAGAACAATTTCCAACAGAAAGCCGGTGATCACCTTGTAGAATACTCTCTGGGTTCCTCAGCATGGCCTTCTTAGTGGCTGGCACCATAAGGTTCTGGAAGTCTTCGTGTGTGCAGTGGCGCAGCAAGTGGTTACACGATATCTACGACACAAAAATACTTATACACGTTTCTCCAGCGATTTTACCAAATACACACTTATCACATATGCCTTTATCAGGTATACCTTTATCAAATGTGCATTTATCAAACAAAATATCTTCATCAAAACCATCTTTACATGAAACACTTTTATAAAATACATATTAAAAAGTAGTAACAATGACTAAATCATTTATGTACATATAGAATCTCTATAAAAAGATTTTCTTAAATTTCTCACTCATACTATCAATCATAACTGAATATTGTACAAATACATTTGGAATCTTTATTAAATTATCATTTATGTAAAACAATAGAAATTGGAAACATTATTTTTGCATATAAAGAAATGTGCACACTGCTTTTTAGAACATTAAGGTTCAATTATGAACATTTGAATTTCATTCTTTTTTAAATTTTGTCAATTTACATCACGTGAATTGATTACATTAAGGTTAAAATATATATTTGGAATGTGGTGTTTATTCAAGCCCTATAAAATAAGCAAGATTTTGGAAAGCTATTATAATTATATTTTGTTTAAGCTGGGCAAAGTTGAAATACCTTTATACATTACTCACCAGCAGCTTTAAAAAGCTGACAAAACATTATACAATACTTTCAATAAGATTCATCAGTTTGGAAATATGTAATATCTGAGTTTTACTTTCTACAACAACAATGTACGTATTAAATGTGTTGCAACGTTTCAAGACCGACTGGTCCCTTTGTCAAGCTATGACTTACCTGTACCACGATGTTACAAAATTGTATATTTTTATGTCACTCGACCGGGGACATTTCCCCTACTGATAGAGAGCATATACACACTGCATCCCCCCCCCTCATTACCATATGCAAAAATAAATTACTCTAAAATGTAGAATGCATGATTTTATATGCCAAAAGATTATATGAGAAAAAAAATGACCCTCATGACTCCACCCCTTTGGCTCGGTCCCTATGGGTCATATCAATATTCTCAAAGTTTGGTACACTTCCCCACACAAATATCTACCATGTTCAAAAGTTTCAAGTTCCTATTTCAAATAGTGTAGAAGAAGTTATTTTACCCCTTATCCCTCAAGTAACCCCCCCTCGTACACTTTATGTTAAATAAATTGCTTTAAAATGTAGAACTCATGATAAAGATTAATTTGATATGCTATAAGACTGTATTTTTTTCTTTATTTCTTTTTTAATATTTGAACCCACCCCCTCTGGCCCGGCCCCAGGAGGTCATATCAAAAATCTGAAAGTGTTGTACACTCATTCATACGGCTCCCCCTCCACCATGTCTAAAAGTTTTAAGTTGTTCTTCAAACAAGCAACCCCCCCCCCCCCCCTGTTATACCAAATGCTAAAATAAATTACTGTAAAATATAAAATATAGAATAATGTTTGATTTGATATGATAAAAGACTCCATTTTTTTTCTCCTCCCAAATATTTGATCCCCATGACCCGAATCGCTCACTCAGTCATAGCTTGACAATGGAGCAGTCGGTCTTGAAATGTTGCAACACGTTTAATACGTGCATTGTTTGTGTAAAAAGTAAAACTTTGATATTAATACAATACTCACCAGCAGCTTGAAAAAGCTTACAAAACTTTATGTGTTACTTGCCAGGAACTGAACAAAGTTGTCTTGGCTTCATAAATTACTCACCAGGGCCTGTATTAAAGAAACCATTCCATTAATGGAACAAGATATTGGGTTTGAGCACAGAATCTGAGTTTGAGCAAGGGAACAGTTTCTTGAATACGGGCCCAGGAGCTTGACCAAGACAACGAAACATTATACAATGCTCACCAGCAGCTGAACAGATGGTTTGGTCCTGGATCCCAGTACTTGTCTGGTGTACATGTCGAGGAAGGGGCCCTGTAGGGGAGAAAATACAGGCAAGACGCTATTAAAACACTGGTACTTCTACATAAAGTCAGTTAATGCATTGTAGATGAAAATTATATGTATTTATATGGTATACAGATTTTTACACAATATTTAATGGACTGTGTACTGTATAACTTTTTATAAAATATCTAATTGACTACGTACTATATAGATTTCTTTTACAATTTTTAATGGACTGTGTACTGTATAACTTTTTATAAAATATCTAATTGACTACGTACTATATAGATTTCTTTTACAATTTTTAATTGACTATGTGTATAGAATTGTATACAATTTTTTATTGACTATGTGCTATATAGAATTCTATACAATATTTTATTGACTATGTAATATAATTGTTACTTTTACCTACAAGATGAGTATCTGATATTTCTACAGACTTTGAAGCATTTGGATATTTTGCTTTAAATGAACTTAAAACAAAAACTGATATTCTCATAAATGTAGAGTTCAAACTTTTGAATTCACCATATATTTCTTCAACTGAAACCATTTGTCGTACAATTATGATGTGCAGAGTTTTCTAATAATTCAAAACAATGTTGATGAATAAAAATTAATTTTAATTGATGCCCACATTAACAAGAAATGGAAAAAACTAACGACAGCCAATAAATTAGTTGAGTAGCTAATGTACATGTTCAGCTTACTAGATCAGTTTACTTCTTATTATAGAAAGAAAATAATTATCAGGTCTCCTGGTCTCACACTTTTGCATAACTAAAGAGTTTTACATTGTGGTTTATTCCTATAAACACAACTTGTACAAAAACTACCCACCTTAAATTTTTTAAGAAGTTCCTGGTCTTTAGTCTTGGTAAGATATGACATCAGGATGCCGACAGGACTCAGCACAAACATGGACGCCTCAACCTCCGTCAACAGTTGAGCATACTCATCTACTGCCTTGTCACTCTGGTCAAACAAAGCAGTATATTTGTTAAAACAGTTCTTGTCAAAAACTTACTTAAATACAGTTTTTACTTGTGGGAAGAAAACTCAAACATTTTGCTGCTGCAGTTGCTGGACACCTTTGACTGTCGTGTGATTTTGAGCAAGATCCTTTGACGTAGCCTAATATCTAATAAGTTCTTCGATGTATACATAATTGGCCCACTTTATGGTTATAATTATATAGAATATTCAATATTTATTTGATCCTATTTGCAACAGAAAGTATTTGGAAAAAGAGAACAAGCTGAAATACTTCTTTTGAAACTGTATTAAAAATACTTCTTTTGAAATTGTATTAAAAATACTTCTTTTGAAATTGTATTAAAAATACTTCTTTTGAAATTGTATTAAGAAATTGTATTAAAAATAATACAATTGTATTAAAAATACTTCTTTTGAAATTGTATTAAGAAATTGTATTAAAAATACTTCTTTTGAAATTGTATTAAAAATACTTCTTTTGAAATTGTATTAAAACACTTCTTTTGAAATTGTATTAAAACACATTCTTTTGAAATTGTATCAAAAATACTTCTTTTGAAATTGTATTTAAACACTTCTTTTGAAATTGTATTAAAAAATAAACACTTGGAGATTTATTTTTGCATTATTAGTAACCCACTGTCTTAATTTTTCTTTATTTATAATAAATTCTGCTGTTGTTGTTCCATGACTTTTGCTGCTGTTGTTGTTCCATGACTTTTGTTGCTGTTGAAACTTACAGTTTTGAAGATCCAGATGAGTTTCCTATAGGCAGCGGAGTTGATGGTCTTACATCCTGCAGCCAGGGCTCCATACACAAGGCCACATTGTACACCAACCTGTAAGTGCACAGTTTACAAATGTAGTTTAGCATTAACTAGTAGACCAAATAATACCCTTCAAAACCCCTCTTATTGGTAACACTTGAGCATGTTGTGATTAAGTCCCCCATACTTATATGGTGCAGTGCGTTTTAAAGAAAGCTTCAAGGATGTTACCATTGTGTGATGCGGTCTGCTGCGTCATCAAGCTGCTATGGTTTTGACACATGCAGGTTGATTTCAAAGCTAATTTTTTAAATGATTAAATTTTATATTGTTTTAGTGACTATATGATATGTATCATTGACAGAAGTTTCAATATGAAAATATACACTTTATATTGTTTACAGTAATGTTACAGCGTATGTTTATATTATATACAGGTTACTGAGACATGTAAGGGTACATTCAATACAAAAACAATCTATAAGATTTGTATATTGTACATTCTATCTTATTCATGTTTCCTTTGACTCATCTAAATTTACAGTCATCAATATTTTCTACTTTGCAGCCATATGTATATTTTATCATTACTGTTTTAAGGGAGAAGGTAAACTTTTAAGTTTTATAACTTGTGTCTAATCCTTTTTTTTTTTGCAAATAAAATATGTTTAAATCAAACTAACAGTTTAGCATTGGTAACGATACTGATAGAATTTAGATTGTTGCCCTACATGTTCCTTGGTCAAAATAGGTTCATAGCAGTCATGGGTATTCTGTTCAACATGCAGAGTTTGAAATTGATTCAAAATCTGAACATCAGATCAATTGATATACTTTCGCTCTAACCCACTGAGCTACCTGGTCAACGAAAGGGTCCTGACCCAACGGTGCTACAGTTATATCTAAACAGAGGTTAGGGGAGATTACTGTATATACAAACAAAACAAAACAGTGCAGTGGGATAGCAGGGATCCTTAAATTCGAAATCAGGTACATTGTCAATTATCAATTAATATAAATTTACCAGTTGTTTGAAGGAATCTCTGGAGAGATTTCCCTTTAGGAATGTCTCCTGCATCACAACACATGTCCATGTCAGTGCAAATAGGGCCTCACCAGACGTGCTCCTACTGTTCACACACAGAAACAAAAAATATTACTTATAATCTCAGTACAAAGTCAAATACTTCTTGTTACTCACTTGCTTAAGAACTAAAAATACATATTATCATCTATATTAACAGTGTTAAATCAAATACTTAATAATGTTAGTTACATATAGTTCTGTACAATAGTTGCAATTGGCTACCAAGGATTTTTACCATTTTTTTTCTTTTCTATTTTGGCTTTCATTTAGCTTCAATAGCATTAGTAGTAGAAGATACAACTTAAAAAAAAAGGTAAACTTAAAATGCTTATAAAGACATAAATGCCCCTGCTCTCATTCAAATAAGTGTCATTGCTTCACCTATTTCTGTTAGCAGTAACAGTGACATTGGCCTTGACTTTTGAACTCTAAAATACAAACTGATTCAAAGTTTTTTTTTCTTGTACTTGATATAAAGTTTTATCAAAATCTGCTACGAAATAATGAACAGAGTGATAATGCTGAATTTGGACAGGATGGACAAGGATAACATTACATGCCCCTTCCCTCCTCCCAATAAATGATAATGTAGCTCAATGTTTGGTCAATCTGTTTTCCATCCCTTCTGAAATAATCTTCTGAAGTGGCTGGAGTGCTTGCCTAAAACTTATTTCAGTACTTTAAGTAGCAGTTCTTTGCATGTATTGAGATACTGCAAATATGTGGGAATAATCTGGAAAGGAGTCTCTAAAACATATATTAGGGATGGAATATTTTTGGGCAAAGTTGGAAATAATTTAATCGAAACTATGTTTAACTTGAATCAATATCATCCATATTAAGCTCGCTTGCCAGTATAAAACTTCCAAATCTTAGAAAATAATTTTAAATTGTCATTCAAGCATGATATATCATTATATATGCATATGTACATATTGAAACATCCCCTAAATATTGCATTATATTGCAACATGAAATGAACTTCCAATCAATATCCACCTGTAATACCTACGGTGGGAAAAAGACGATGATATTTCTGAAAAATCCTTACTGGTAGCGGAAATTAAATGTTGGTTGTCTGTATGGATGGCCTGTGGATTAACTAAATGACCAACTAAATACCTTTTACATAATATGAAAATTGTTAAAGGACAGGTTTCATACCAAAAATGTTGTTCCTTTTTGTGAAAGTTTGCATGTGCCTCCAAGGTGCTGGACAGTGTTTTGACAGTCGACTCAGGATGGGTCTTGGTAACTGCCCTGATGACCTTTAAAACGGCATGGCGAGATTTGTTGTCTTGGTAACGGCTTATTGTTGGAGCCAAGTATTTGAAAATCCCTCGTACTGCATTCTCTGGAAACTCTAGTGGAAAATAAAACAATGAAAATGTAAATTAAAAATACAGCAAATCTATAGTAATTATCAAAATCTAGTTATTAAAAAGAGTCGCTTCAATGTTTGAATCTTAAACAAGTCCATTTATAACTACATTTCAACCAGCAAGATCAATAACTTATATATATACCAATAAAGTTATCTACTTTCTGAAGAATGAACATATTTGTCTATTGATTTAAGGCATTAATTTATACTGAGAGGATATCATCTTTCCGAGTCATAATGCATCATGTTTAACTATAAATTAAAGGCCCTTAAGAAACAACTGTGGATTTCACCCTCATATTGATTTAATTTGCTGAAAACAGCAAGGAATGTAAAATATGTGAATTTGATAAATGGAAGTAAAGAACTACAAAATGAAAATTTGGTAGTTCCTTGTATATCCTTGTGCAGGGTCACACAGGTCAGGAGACATATAGCTTGATAAAATCTACCATATGTTTATGTCTTGTGTCAAGTTAACAGTTCATAGGATACACGATGAATGGATCTTATATAGTAAAGCAAGTTACTGTTATTTTCATTAACAACCATTAGCATCTGGATTTATAAAATTATTTCACATGACTTTTGAAATCTGCAATGACCTATAATAAGAAATTACGAAACTGAAAGTAATAAATATATTTTAATTGTTTATACTAGCAATCACAATATTTATTCCAATATCTGAATATTTACTTTGATCGCTCTTTACTACAAATGCATGACGGATATAAAACAGAAAAAAGTTGGCGTCTAGGCATATAAAACACGGGGATAGCTCAATGTCACTTTTGAAATTTTTGAGACCACCCCTCAGTTTGAAAAAAAAATGAGCAAAAAATTGCCTAACATGCAATAATATTTAATTTTATTTGTATACAGATCATGTTTACATCGTTTTCTTGGTCAAATATGGATGCAAAGAATATAAGAGCGATGTAAAGTGACTTAATGCACTGTTATTTCCAAATGTCATCAACTTACCGGGGGCTGCAGCGATCACTGCCACATCGTTAAGTACGCCGATTCTCTCCTTTGTGCTGGATACAGAAACTTTTTGGGAAAATCTTTTGAGTATATCAGCATTCTGAAAGAAAAATCAATACAATTAAGCTATTATTTATACAGATTGGTGGAAATTTGACATGTCCACGTGTCCTGAAGAAAATTAAACTTACCGTTGTTCCCGCATGTTCCGCCATGCTTGTTGTGCAATGGCTCGTCGCGATAACCTCTGCTGAAATTTATTTTTTCAAAATACATGTTTTAACAACACTTTTAACATAATGTTGTATTAAAAACAACAATAGTCACTTTTTTTATTATTATTCAACATTCGAAAAAAATATTCCCAACTACAGCATTTATTCTACTAAACATATTTTTATTCCTAATAGTGCATCAATATAACAGAACTCTTTAAAAATGAAAATAGAAAAGTATGAATTTCCGCCAAAGACGGTATGACGTTGGAAGGGGCACCCAATGGGTCTCGAAAATTAGTTCCGGATTACTTTCTACCAACGCAACTTGCATATGCGGATAATCATATCGCAGCTCAAAGATATAATATGACCAGAGACGTATATATTATATATAAATCTCTGATCTGACAATGTAATCCAACAATGTATTTTCTATAAAGAAAAAGCACTTTTGGTTACATGGAGAGTTATTTCCATGACAATGAAAAAAAAAAGTGAATTAGTGATACTATGTAAAATAGTTTATGCTGTTATTAGAGTAATTAGTTTAAATTAGACATTATCGAACAATACAAATCCGTCCTTTAATTTGAATTAATACTTGCAACGCATTTATAGTCTCAGATAATTTCCTTAGTGTAAAATTTGAAGCATGTTTCCTTTTTTTGTGTCATAAAAACTCTACAGAAAAAAATGGTTATTACTCATAAATAATTAAGCTGACATTTAAAATACATTTTTTGTATTATTTTTGTCGTTTTAGAATGTCAAAATGTCAGCTTGTAAATTGTGAATATTCTATTCATCGTTTTATTTTCATGGACAGAAATATTCAACCTAAAGAAAATGGTGATATTTGGGATAGAACAGATACAGCGAGTAGTTTTGGGGTTTTTTTTCAGGTGGGGGTGGTGGATTATGCTGACTTTATTTATTGAGTTTAAGACAAATAATCTCA
Organism: Mizuhopecten yessoensis; assembly: GCF_002113885.1. NCBI lineage: Eukaryota > Metazoa > Mollusca > Bivalvia > Pectinida > Pectinidae > Mizuhopecten > Mizuhopecten yessoensis. Next base: position 370,485 of record NW_018407979.1, read on the forward strand.
TCTGTAGAGATCGGTAATTTAATATATTTTAATGTTCATCATTCGTGAGTAGAGAGTGGACAAAACTGCACACAAGTTTCAAGATATATATACTGGGGGGGGGGGGGGGGGGAACTCTGACCAGATTGTATCAATACGGTAGAAGGTTAATCCATCCTAGCTTGAAATAATGTTGGCATATCTTAGAGTACATATGATACTTCATAGCAGACGGACAGATGCTACTAAGCGTTAACAACATAATCATTGATTTTTCGTAAAGCAGCATGCTTTAGCGGTAGGGGGCATAACATAGGATGGGCAAGCTAAGGTCAACGGCAGAGTCAACATACGTCATACCACGATTCCTGCCATGTTGCGTGAATATTGTGACGTCACTGCATCTTTGAAATCGAATTCAGTTGTGCGAATAGAAGGAGAGGCTGTATTATTCAACCTCAATGATGGCATGTAAAGAGTAGAAAACACGATTGGATTTGGGGGTTCGAAAAACAACACAAGAATAGGATAGCGCTGTCATTGACTCAAATTGTAAATAACATATTATGTATATATACTAACTAGTCAAAGAATTGCGCCTAATTGAATATATGGTTTCAATTCAATTTAAATCAAATATAAGCGCTAAATATTTTTAACCCGATTTCCTATTGAACTGAACCTATCTCAAGATTTGAGTGTCATATCACAATTACATTGACACATTTTAAAAATAGACAGTTATACATGGTATAAAAGCATAGTTACATAACAGGGATAAAATATATAGGTGATAGATTGCAGATAAGTTAAATTCAATAGGAAATTGAGTAACTGAAATACTTTTATCTATAATTAAGTGATATTTGAAGTCCATTGTGTCCTTGGATTCGAAATGTAATGGTTCTTGTATACGCCAGTAATGATGTGATAGCTAAGCTCATATCTCTTATCTACGTAATACTAATAATTACAATAATTGGAGGTTCTTATATACCGCTTTATCACAACCTAGTTCGTAGGTTGTCTCAAAGCGGTTCACAAATTATTATCCGTGGTTATATAAAGGGCTTTTGCAGCTAGCCAATATCTTTCTAGCGGGCGGGCTGCATGCAATATGGATGTAACCGATTTGCGTTCATACCGGTATGAAAATTTAAAAAACGTTCAACCCATATATGAAAGCGTTACATTATGACGTCGCAATCGTAAGCCTGCCAAAACGTCGTTGTCTGGCTACAACAAACTTGCCTAGGCATGTCACATCTCTTAACAAAATATATTACGCAAACTTATCATGAAGGACTATACCTACTTTTCACTATCTTTCCAAATAGGGCATTATTTCAAGTTTTACAAGTCGATGTTACTGATGAAATCCTTCGATGTCACACATATCATTTTGAGATATTTTCGAGCTGAAAATTGTTTCCATGTAGTACATGCGCTTGGTTATTTGTTCTTAGCTTTAAAACAGCATCAGTTGATACTGATAAGTCCGGATATATCTACCAGGCATACGTATTTTGCATTGCGACTGTGACGTCACTGTTCACACGCGTCATCATCTAGTGTTGACAATACATTCACTGAAGCCAACTCGAATTTTCTGCAGCTATACCACATTATTTAGAATATTTTGATTTAGTTTATTCTTACTCCTACAGTTCAGTGCACATTCTTTGATTTTGAACTACATTGTAGAAATTGACACATAATGGATATCTTCAATGTAGCGTACGTATTTCATGCGTTTATGTTACTTCTAAAAAGTTCTTCTGAAGACATTTTAACACAAGTTCAAATATAAAGTAATTTTCTTTCTGAATTTTTCAACAAACACAAAGATATTTTTTTTCTTCTGAATTACTTTCCGTTACCTGATTTTTAAGAACATGATTTATTTTTTAAAGTCACATTTTGCTGTGCCATCTGCTTCTTCACTTTACCAAATTATTTTAGAGAAAAATATGCAGTAAATTCTCTTACAGTAATTGTGTGTATATATGCTTTGTGAAATCACTATTGGCATCAGAATAATTGAATGAAAAACAGTGGAAATGCGCCATGGATAGGAAGATATTTCGGCATATAACTGACATGTGCAAGTATAAATACATGTAGTTTCAAGAGCAACACCAAATTAAGGCATAGGTCAGAATTCTTTTTATAAATGTATTTATTATTGGATATTCGACTGTTCTTCAAGACGTAACAATTCCTCCGTACTTTCTTGTCTTTGAATGTTCTTTGTCTTTAGGTAGAATCTTTTCAATATGTACTGCGTAATGTAATTATTATACTAATTGTATATTTACATACAAAATTTTACTGTTAAAATGTAAGCATTAATTCTGGAGTAAGACCTTTGATTCTTTTGAATGCGTGTATTGACAAACACTAGACTAAAGTCTAAAAAAATTGTGTAAATAAACTGCTTTCGTTCTTATACTCATGTCAGTACTTAACGGTACCATCTGAAGAAAACAAACAAATAGACCGGTAGTTAATGCTAAAAATTATTTTGACTCGATACAGCTACTGTTACCTTCTTCTGATTTCTTGAGGCAATCCAACAGATCAATATTTATTTTTTTGACATTACTATTAACAAGTGTTGCTAGATGCGTGTTATAATGTTATGAAGGGCATGGAATTTCTTTTCCGAATGGTGTAAATATANTATATAGAATGGTACCTCCATTGAATTCTGCAAGGATTGGATTCTAACTATTCTATACTATAGCTACCGACTGTAAATAAAATGAAACAGTTAAATTATGCAGGAAATTGTCTTTTCGTGTGTGCCCGCTGACTATAGTATAGGTCTCACGCACCTATTTCATATTAGTGACGGGCCAGTCTACCTTAGCTGCATTAGATGTCGTATTATTTTTCAGTAGAAACATGATTGATTTATGACGGTTTTCTTGTTTATTTAATGAAAATGGATAGCTTACATACGAAAAGCACGATATATAGTCGAAATATTTCACTGCGTTTTGATACAGATCAAAATCTCTTTTCATGTTAAAATTCTGTGGTATGCAAATAATAGGGGTCGGTTATTCCGTCTGCACCGTAAATATGCCGAAAATGGTTCAAAGAATTCCCGGCTGAAACTGATTAAACCAATCAAAAAGGGTTTTACAACTACAGTACATTTCCGCCCTCGCTATGCAGTATTCCTATTGGATAAAATATGTCGTGGGTTTTCATGCATGTGATATCTGACGTCATATATGGAATCCCTCGGAAAGATTCCCGGCTGTGGCGTAGTGTAAGACTAACGAATACGTAGTAAAGTAGAAGTCTACTTTCAAGATCGCAGTTTGAAACAAAACTTTTATACAAGGACACAAATGTGGCGATATGGCCGGAGTTTTTGATTTGGAGTTACACGACACCCCTGAAGGGGAGGAAGAGATTTCTGATGATGAATACTTCGAACCAGACGATCAGGTAAACCTTGTGATAACTGTTTTGTCCATTGCTAGGGACTGACTCAGCTTCTTGTTTTATAACTTTGTGGAGTGGTCATAACATAGGTAAATTATTTATTCTTCCTGGATAAGTAATTTGTACATAAGTATACGTGAATACTGTGTTTTGGTCTTGTACATTGGGTAGACTATTATACCGCGACGTAGCATGTGGTCTCCGCTTTGACAGATGGGTTCTCGCGCGGGCTGGTTCACATATGATCACAGTAATTTCGATTTTCGGTTCACTAATGATCATCATCATTAAATGAATACTTTGATACAAACTTATTTCAATATTTACCGCTGCCTGGCAGTTCCTGGAATCACTTGATGTCGTCAGACTTTATTAGTAGACACCCGCCTGTTGATCACACATTGTATCTATTTATAGACAAGTATTCAAAATATGTATCGATTTCTGATAGAATCATGATCTTTATAATATAACATTGATGTAAGACTTGTTCACCCATGACAATGATTTTGAATAGAATGTCTCAATCATCACAAGAGACTGAAATTTAAATACATTTTTGTATGTATATTCGCTGTTCAGTGTGATATGCAGGTGGTTTATTAAATACATAATATAGGACAGGAAAACAGATTATTTTTATCAACATGTTAAAATAATTTGAACAGTGTTAAAAGTGTTTGCTGTCGAATATTTATAACTTTCTATGGGGGATATGGCCTGATATATAGCAATCCCCACCAACCTAAACTTATCAAACAATTTCTAGAAAAATAAAATTCTGAAGATACTCGCATTTAAAATTGCTATCATACACAAAAAAAGCCATAAAGAGAAGTAAATATTCTCAATTTGAAGAAAGAAATTTTGGAATAAAAAAAAGGAAGAAATATTCCCAAAAAGAGTGTTGGTACAGTTCACTATATATGGTGGTATAAATTGACTTGAAAAGTACATTGTACACAAAAAAAGTAACATATATCATCTAGTATCATGAAACTGTTATATTTGTGCCAAATTATCATTAGCCCTACATCTCATTGTAACATGTTATTATTCTGCAGGAAATAAGGTAAATGATTTCCAGGAAATACTGTCTTAAAGTTTAAAACACAACCTGATATCTGTCCTTGTAAGATTACAGAGGACCAACACCCAACTTAAAAGCTAGTTAATCTTACCGTTACACGAGTCTGCAAGATTCTTTTGATGTGCATCAAAGGATCAAACAAATCTTGTCTAATCAACAAGGAGGTACACACTGAGCCTTTTGATTTTACTATGACAGGGGTGCACAGAGCAAAAGTGAGCGTAACCCCTGGAGTAGCCAGGATGGGTCAATGCTACCATATTCAGTTCACAGGTCACCTGTCTGGTGTTCAGAACTGCTAAATAATTACTATACATGCAATATGCATTGATTAATGATGCATTCGCCATTACTATTGGTATATATATAGATTGTAATCTCCTGATTGTTTCAGACTTTGCCAACTCTAGCTATTTAGGAGGGAGACTGCTGATTTTGGTCCCTTAGATTTAGTATCACCAACCAGTGAATTTGCTAAACTATTCCTATATTCTAAGGTTTAATGATTTCATCTGAAAGAACAACTCAAAATATGTCAATTTAAAGGATAACTTCTTTGTCTCTAAGGGGCATGTGCACACATTTTATTTATGTTTTCCATGACAGTTTCAAAAGGTTTGCAAGTGTTTTGCTTAAATTTCATATGTTCATAATACATTTGAGGATCACGACCATTTCTTTAGGGTTTCGAACTGATAATACATTAGCTTGTAGTCCACTATAGTATTAGACAAGTAGATTTCAGCAAGGGCTAGTAAACATAACCTAAAATCATTTATTTAGAATGTCATTGACAGAGAGATTAACTATTGATTTCCAAAACTGCTTGAAATATAAGAATTTAAAATGTCATTTGTGAAAATGATCTGCAGTCATTTGTATGTTCAGTTTCATATATGATAATTAAGGTTTGGGAATTCACTTGACTGACTTTTTAGATTGACCAGCCAGATCTCTGAATATTAAGATGGATTATATTTAACCCATTCACCCCTGAAGTCACACTTGAACCTTACCAAATCAAAAACTGGGCAAGTCCAGTTTAAAAATGTAGGGGTGAATGAGTTTAATTTCAACCAGTCCTCAAAATTTCTGGTCTTGAACCTATTCTTATTCTTAGATCATTTAGGTTCCAGGGTAGGAGGAAGAGGGGTTCCAAATGGAAAAAGGGTGAAATACATTGTTTTTAAAGAAAATTCCCGGACTGGACAGCCCATGAAACCCTGCTGTAAACCCTTTAAGATCTGCATCAGCCACTGCTATATATAATTTAATAGAAAATCAACTAAAGCAAGGCAGTAAGTGATAAGGAAGGGCAAGGTCCATGAACTCGTTTTGAGTAATAGGCCACATCATCATGTACATTGTATGCCCCTTTCATAACTGAAATTATAACATTTCAACAAAGAAAAATTATCATTATCATGTTTAGGAACTGGTCCATTTAGTAGAATTTGAAGCAGTAGTTTATTTATGACCATCTTTATCTCTGGGTTCCCAGGCCATGGAAACAAATACTTGACGTTTGTTTAACAGCTATAGTAGAATTACAATTGACCTAGAAACATGTAGGTTAGTGTGTTTATCTGCAGCAGTAAAGAACAACAGGTCAAAATGTTATCATTGGCATTCAAGATTGTTAAGTATAAGAAATAGTTCAACATGATCATGTTTTCGTCAATAGTAACACAAATTGTAGTGTGCATGATTAAGTGTTTGTTGTGCATTTAAGATCCCTGTCCCACTATTTTATTTCTTTTACTCTATACAGTACTGAGTAGCTATAGCCTCCCCATGGAATATCTTCCCTTTGGATCTAACTGTAGGACAATTCGGCCAGGACACTTAAGCTTCCGTACACCGGGGTTAAAGTGACAGTATATATACAATCTGAAGTCCACGGTTCAAATCCCAGTCTAGCCTGACTGAAGTTTAATACACAAAAACTGTTGTTGATTTTATTTGTTCATTTTGTCTTTATTATTTCTCTTAAAAGTCCCGGCCCGCATGACCCTTTTTTTCTTCTTTTATAAATGGTTTATCGAAGCTATAGCCATGCCGTAAACGCAGTTTCTAATACTACTGTAGATACAGTTTTTGGCAGTGGTACGGGATGCTTAAAATACAATGTTTTGATTTAAACTTGTGTGTTTTGATGAATGGAGTGTAATAATCAGATAGAGTTGATTAAGCGATTCACCCCTACATTTTTAAACTAGACTTGCCCAGTCTTTGATTTGGTAAGGTTCAAATGTGTCTTTAGGGGTGAATTGGTTAAACTTTTATGGGTTCCAAAAAGGGTTTAAAAAATCGGTTAGAAAGTTTCTGCTGTTTTCCCCAAAATAAATGCAAAAATGACTTTATTTTCCCAAACCATGCTTTTCGTGTGTGATATTTTCTCAAAGTCACAAGGAACAGACCCTGTCAAAAATGAGGTAAAAATATCACTGCCCACACACCTGATGTATATATATAGTAACCAATAAATAATAATAAATGTGTACCAGTGCATGTGGCTCTAACCACTGCCTCAGTGTCTATTCATGGTCACCAAAAAGGGAAGTTTGAAAGTGGATGTGGCAATGATTATTATCCCATTAGCATAGAGCTTTAAAGTGCAGACACATTCGTTTTCAGATTTACAGAGCAACCTGCTGCTTATTCCAGACAAGACAAATGCTACATGCGTGTAGATGACAGTCATTACAACATTAACATATAATACACAAAAACATGAAGTACATACATGTATAAAACTATGATAATTAAAAGTCTGTTTATCAATTCTGAAAATAAATTGAAATCACATTTTTAGCTACCTGAGCTGTTCTATGTATACATAATATTTATACCGGGAATCATGATCATGAGGGCGAATTTATCATTACAGCAAACATTTGTTAGTAATAATAATATAATTTGAGGTTCTTATATACCGCTTTATCACAACCTAGTTCGTAGGTCGTCTCAAAGCGGTTCACAAATTAATATCCGTGGTTATATAATTATAGGGCCTTTGCAACCATCCAATATCTCTCAACTCCCTGGGGAGCATACAGCTATATTTCAGCATGCACAGCTAGCATTCTACAATTCTAGCACTACCCAACCATGTACTCATTTACAGCTGAGTAGACTGGAACAAGCAGAGTAAAGTATCTTGCTCAAAGATACAACACAGTGCCGTGACGAGAGTCGAACTCGCAACCCTTCGGTCACGAGCCCGGTGTCCTACCACTAGACTACCGTGCCTCCTATTAACAACATAATAACTTAGAGTAATGAAATGTGAAGTTTAAATTTAGAATTGGGTGAAAATGAATTTGCCTGTGAAATATAGGAAGTGTTTACCGTACGTAGAGCTAGAGCACATCAACTTTTCTGAGAGGTTGTTTCCTGAATTTAACCATAAGCTGTCCTGTTTTCATTTTTATAGAATTTTATGTTTTGGTGTGAAAAACTGTATTTATTCATTTTATTTCCTATGTTTAAGCTTATAAGTCCTGAATAACTAATCTTGCAGAGATTAAATGGTGATGATAATTAATTCATTCACTCCTGAAATTTCATAATGAACTATTCCAACCTTTGAATTGGAAGGGTTCAAATGTGTCTTCAGGGGTGAGTGAGTTTAAGATTTCACCTGGCGATAGCATGTCCCTGCAGTTACAGTTATTAGTCAACGAATAGAAATATTATTTTAAAACTTAACCTGGACCAAAATTGAACTACCTATCCTTTTTCTGATTAGAAATCATTTTACTTAAGGGAGTAACCAATTACAGACATTATATATATTGGACAGTTAACTTATATATATATATGTACACTATATATCTGTTATTGTCACATACACATGATTTACTTCTTATTTACATGAACATAAATGTAAATGAACATGTCTTAATTTTAATCTCGCACTTGGTTATAGGTACAAAACATGAATTACAAAATGAGTGAATTAATTAATGATAATAATTTATGATCAATAAAAGATCTTTAACTGAGCAGATGGATACTTGCCGATTGCAACCCTCCCTATTTACACGTAGGAGGGAGACTCCCGATTTTTTACCCTTAAATTTAGCATTTTCAACCAGTGAATTTGCTAAACTATTCCTAAATTCTAAGATCTAATAAAAAAAATAAAAATCATGTGAAAGAAAAACTCAAAATATGTCATTTTAAAGGGTTATTTTGTCTTTAGGGGGTATATACTAGGGCTGTCACAATATATCGGAAAACAGGTATATCGCAATACACAGGTATATCGTATTGTGCCACATATACAATACTGAGATGAAATATTGCTGTATCGCAATATTTTTTTCAAAGTTTATTTTTATGTTTCTCATTCTGCTTGGTAATTAATTTAAATTTACAAATTCTAACAGATATGCCAATATGCATAGAACAGGCTTTTGATAGTGGTGGGAATTAGTTCAAATTTTGTAATCGATGGTTGGTTTAATTTGACAAAAATCTTAAATCTGTATGATCCATATTATATATGATTAAGTTTGATAACATTCTGACAACAACTTATTAGAAAATCGAGCACATCCTTCCTATGACAATATATCGGGATACGTATCGCAATATATTCATTCTGTATTGCAATATTTTTAACGATTTCACCTCTCTGTAATAACTCATAAATATATTCAAGATATTTTCATAATTTGCTACTTCAGTACAGACTATAGATGTAATGGATTTGGTACAAGCACCATTTTTCGTTTTACATTGAAATCTGGAAAATACACAACCGGTTTAAAAAATGAAAGCATGGTGTTCTTTCAGCAACAGAACGATGTTTTGTTTTAAGGTGTTTTTTTGTCTTCAAATCTGACCCCAAAAACGTACCTGTGCACTATACCTAAGTGCGATACCTATACCTGCAAATTTACGGTATATCGTGACACACTCTTGACGTATTGTGACACCCCTAGTGTATATACACAGATTTCATTTATGTAAATGCTATAATTTTGAGCCATGGAAATTTCAAAAAGTTGGCAAGTACACAGATGCAGTGATGTTTTAGTTGATAAATTTATTATATGCCCTTTTGTGGTGTGATAATAAATATTCAACCATGAAATTTCACACAGGTATATGAACTCCTCCTTAACCTCTCTTAGCTCAGCAAAGCCTATCCAAGCCCATTTCATAAATGTATGAAAGAGAAACTTGTATATTATCGCATGATATATAGGTGATTGTGGGTTTTAGGTATGTATTTGAATAGTTCAGGTTAATGTTTATATCACCTTCGTAAATTAATTTGATAACTAGTACGTAGATGCTGGAATATGATGGTTGATTACATCCAGATTGGAAATTTATATGTAATACTGGTGTTTATTTTCTTCTTCACAGGCAAGTCTAGCTACAAGAGGAGGTTTTGATATAAAGTAAGTAGAATGTATCTTTGAGAACAAATTAAACCATGCCTTAATTATAAGTAAAGTGCAAATATGACCATGATTAATTATCAAAGATTATTTGAACTAAAAGATTCCCCATATAGATAGCAGTAAACAACAATTTTACCAGTAACATCTTGTAAACAATAAATGGTTGACCTGATCAGTCACATTATGATCTATAAAGTTTTCCTTTAGAATTATATTGACATATATACATGACAAACAGTTATTGTTCATATTACAATGTGTCTGTGAAGTCCATTGTGTTTAGTTTGATTATACATATATATACATTTGACTGCATTTTTCAGTTTGGCACTGTAAATTTAAAGCTCTTTGACGATTGTTGATCTTATTGACCCCATATAATAACAAAGTAATTTTCTCTGCAGTGCCGATGGCATGGAAACGCTGGAACTGACCGAAAACACGGTCAATCCAGGTCAGCTGAAGGTCGGGCCCAAGAACTTTGAGCTACTCAAGGTTCTAGGAAAAGGAGGCTATGGAAAGGTCAGTTATTTTAATGAAATACAACTGTTATCTTCAATTTTACTCAACACCCTAGTTTTATGAGTGATAATTTGTCCTGTTTTAAAAGATGTCTGTTGCTTTCTGATTGGGAAAATATTGATAATGTATCCTCTCCCTCCCAGATATTCAGGCTTGGTAGTCTACTGGTTTTGAGCTTCAAAATGCATGGCATTCTCTGTGTTAGACATGAAAATATCGTCCAACATTATTCAGCCGTAATTAATTTTTATGACCTCTTTTGTTGCCCTGAACTGGTACAAAAGTTCAAAACTGCAGGTCAAAACCTGTCTCCACAGCCTAGGTAAGTTATATTACACAAAACCAAAAAAGCTGCTAACAGGATAATTTGCCATGATCATGAGTTTAACAGGCTTAAATTTGTTACTGACCTCCGATGTAATAGCTAGCAATATCTGCATCTAAGTATTTCAAATGCTTTGCTATCTCACTGGTATTAATCCAAAACAGAACAAAAATGAAACTAATCATTGCGGTTCAACACATGTGAATTCTGTCAAATCATAAGGTGTATGTCTCAGAGATGTTTTAGATTGCCGTTAGGCATTGAATTATCAGGTGACAATGGTGAATTTATCTGTGAAATTGTTTGGGCATATAAAGCTGAAATCTAAACGTATCCTTCTGCTGCTGATAGGAAATCAAGATCGTGGAAAACACAAATATTTATCTACTGTGAAATCAGATACTTTCATGCATGTGGAGCCCAGAGTTTGTGGTTTCTCCAAAAAATCAACAGCACTATTTTGTTGGTACATGAACTCAACTTTTCAAGGGTGTCCATGGCAACAGAGCAGAGGTTAGGGACCCCAGTTTTAGTATTTTAGTACATCCCAGATATTTTATGTAAATTGGGAATTATCACTTCATTAGAAGATTTTAGTACTTTTGTTAGAAGGTTGGTTCCAAACCAGCATCACTCTATCTATATTTGAAGTTCATTTTGTATACCGAGGGAGATTATCTCGTGTCCAAGATGGCGGTCTGCGAGAATCGTCGATCTTTTCATGAAAAAAACTTGAAATTGCTTACATTTATGTATTCTGCGCACCCCCCACTTTGGGCATTGAATTTCTCAAAAAAAGTGCGCAAATTACACGAGTTTTTACGGTATATATATCTGCATTAATAAAGACACTTGTACATATTTGAATTTCCGAACATGTAAAATCAGTCTGAAAAGCTGATTGGTTTACATTACAACCTATTTTTATGGATTGTTTTTTTTTTACCTTCCAGGTTTTTCAAGTCAGGAAAATTTCAAGTAGTGATACTGGCAAAATATTTGCGATGAAAGTCCTTAAGAAGGTGAGCTACATGCATGTTTTTTTTTCTCAGAAATTTATTTTGAGTTGGTACTGATGAACTACTTGATGTGGGACCTATGTCTTCTTACATAGGACACTTCAGGGAGATCTTACTATTATGATTTCATACAAACATCTAGTCATTAGCTCATTTACCCCTGAAGACACATTTGAACTCTTCCAATTCAAAGATTGGAATAGTTCATTATGAAACTTCAGGGGTGAATGAGTTAAAGGTAACTTTGAATGTATATAAAACAATTTAAGCAATGAGTACATTTTCCTTACAATACATTTTATTATGTGTAACTTTTTATGATACCGAAGAGGATGCTAAATGTTAATTTTTCTTTGTCGATAGGCAACTATTGCAAGAAATGCCAAAGACACAGCACATACCAAAGCAGAAAGGAACATATTAGAAGGAGTCAAGGTAAGTTTTCTTTCTCATTTCCCTGTGTGTAAGATAGAGCTGTCCAGGGAAAGAAAGGGGTGTAGGAAATTTCTATCTTACACCCCATTTCGTGTGACATGACGTCACAATGGCTCAACAATGACGTGACGTCACGAATATGGAACTCTTTGATGCCGCATTGCGTAAAAGGCAATGTATTGAAAGCAAAACCTTTCACAATATATCTACCTTACACGTTAGAAAGATGTGATTAATTTTTCTGTGCAAACGTTGTTTGCAAATATGGGATATGATTAATCTGGCTTGCTAATTTGTTTTCGTCTAAAAACCTCATGGGGGAAAAATTGATATTTTCAAAATGGTGGCCAGTCCAAACGCATTTTCATAGTTTCTGAGCTTATTCTGGTAGTTGGAATGAGAGAAAAATACTGCCTGGGGTTTTAATTAATTTGAAAACCCCTCGGGTGGAATTTCCCTATCCTACACCCCTGTACATTTTAGAGTCTTATAATATTCAATGAGATCAAGACTTCAATATAGCAACAAAGGTTTAGTTACAAGTGTTGTTTGGTGGATAATGATTTGATCACATCATGATATCAAATTTTGAACAAAAGATGAAAGAAAAGAAAAGGTTTCACTAGTTTTAAAGTTGTTCTTACTTGATTTATACTCCAAGAAGTAGCTCTGGGGGCCCAAGTCTTGGTAGAGGGTGGGCTATTTGCAGGACAGGGAATTTTCGTTTGTAAGTAATTAGCTGAACTGTATTTGACACAGGTGGACAAATCTTGCATGGGGGGGGGTTATAGTTGGAAAAATACAATATGATTTTAGAAAAATTCTGAAATCTTTTTTCGAAAATTAACATCTAGGATTGCTGCATAGTAGGTTTATATGTATTGTTGGACCCCTTTTTATGATGCTAGTATTTTCCTGAACAAATAGCAGTAGTATAACCATGTTACTTATAATTCAGTATCCATGATGATATTTGTTGAATGCCTTCACTATTATTTTACAGCATCCTTTCATTGTGGACCTCATTTATGCGTTTCAAACGGGAGGAAAGCTGTACCTAATTTTAGAGTACCTACCCGGCGGAGAACTCTTCATGCAGCTGGAACGGGAAGGCATTTTCATGGAGGACACTGCCTGGTAAGTATTTCCTCCTTTCTTTCATTCCAATGCTCCACCCATTGTCTTACTTTGTAAATTTGGTAACTATCAGAATAATTTGACTTAACTTCCTCAGAATGTTCTCGGAAGTCTTATATACTAATATAAAACGTGATTGTTGGTGGTTTTGAGCAGGTGCTTTTTGACACTACTACGTTTTCTATGTGCTTATATATAAAAATAACACTATTTTGTTCATTTGGTTATGCCTAAGTGTAAGTGGTGTTGATTATCACTTTATGCAAATTAAAGTTTAAAAATCATACAACTGGAAATCTTCTTTGTTGGTTTTGATACTACATGTATTGAATTTGTTGTTGTTGTCTTTTTCAGTTTTTATTTATCAGAAATCACACTAGCAATAGAACATCTCCACTCTCAGGGAATCATTTACAGGGATCTGAAGCCAGAAAATATACTTCTAGACAATTTAGGTAAGTGAGAACTATTTTACATTAATATGACTGAGATAATTAGGTGAAGTCATTTACCTGATATAGCAGTCTTAAATAATAATGGGTAATATACTACGTAAGTACCTCCATGATTTTCAAAAATGTTTATGACTAATGGTATGGTGGAGTTGTCTTCAGTCATTTACTGTCATAATATGTTGATGATGCTGAGCACATCCATTGTATAGGATGTTATTTGATACAAAAACTGGTAATAAGACATACGTAGGCCTTTATGAGTCATAATTTAGGAATTAATAGACATCCTTTTAAAGATGGAAATTCTGTCATTTAATTTATATAACTCAATACAGCATTTCTAATATAATTTCATGTTTTTGATTTTAAGCCTTAATAAAAGTGCATGTATCAATCTTTATCCATGAGTACTATCGGGTAAGGGCTGTTCCAGTTGCCAGCCATGAAAGGCAAAGTTTATGTATTAAATATATATTCAGTAGTAGTTAGGTGTTTTGCGGAATGAACTGCATTACATACGTCACGAAATAGACTCAATTAGGTGAGTTTGGGAGTTTCGCAGAAGCCCTAAATAGTTCCACGGACCATATTTTACCGGTGATAGCCCATGCTTGGTAATAAGCCCCCCCTTTTCCTTACTTCCCTTGCATAGGGTGGGTACCTGGTAATGAGCCCATTCCCCTTTCTTCAAGTTCGATGGCGTCATATATATGTTTCATATTTCATTGTACCACTGATTTCCAGGACATGTAAAATTGACGGACTTCGGTCTATGTAAGGAGTCAATCAATGGCGGAGCTGTCACGCACACATTCTGTGGGACCATTGAGTACATGTAAGTACATCAGTTAATATTTGCTTGTCCAATCCGTTAAAATTCCGTATTAAAAATGTATAGCAGTTGCTAAAATCGAGCTTCAATCGTTTAGCACTGCTGGCACCATATGGCATCAACAGGTATAGTGCACTGTTAGTTGGAACTTCCATCTAGAATTTTGAGAGGTCTTAAAACTTGAATCTGGGGCTATAGCCTCTTCTTTTTCCTTTCTTGTTTAACTAGTGAGAACATGACAAAACAGATGAAATGATCATTATGCCACAGCTGTGTTCAGTTATTGTTTACGAATCAAAATATTACTTCGTCAACTGTAATACATATGATAACCATGGTTACAGGGCTCCAGAGATACTGACAAGGAGTGGCCATGGGAAGGCTGTAGATTGGTGGAGTCTGGGGGCACTCATGTACGACATGTTGACTGGGGCGGTGAGTATACTCAGGACCACAGTTTGATGTCTTTGGGAAACAGTTGAATGTTTTACGTGATCAATTTGCAGTGGAAAATATGGATCATAACTACTATTTCAATATAATTTTTGCTGTTAGGCCAAAAAAATGAAAACAGCCCCTTTTATCCAGTCAATTAATTTATTGATAAATCCAGTATGATTTTTCTTTTATTGATATGAAATTGTAAAATTTATTTATTTATTTTGTCTTTTCAGCCTCCATTTACAGCTGAAAATAGAAAGAAAACAATAGACAAGGTAAGATTGTAATCATGTGTATGGGATACTGATGACAAAATTGATTTTCATTGTATTATTAAATTTTTCTCATAATTTCAATAAAATAGAACCTGTCAATACCAAATCCCATGTGCATGAACCTGTCAATACTATTTACCGGGAAAATTTTGCTAAGTGATACTTTCACCCTTCCAAAAACTTAATGTTATACCAAATCCCACCACATCCTTTTTATTACCTTTCAATACAAATTCCCACATCTGTGAACCTGGCAATACCAAATCCCTCATCTGTGAGCCTGTCAATACCAAATCCCACATCCATGAACCTGTCAATACCAAATCCTACGTCCATGAACCTGGCAATACCAAATCCCTCATCTGTGAACCTGTCAATACCAAATCCCACATCCATGAACCTGTCAATACCAAATCCCATATCCATGAACCTGCCAATACCAAATCCCACGTCCATGAACCTGTCAATACCAAATACCACATCCATGAACCTGTCAATACCAAATCCTACGTCCATTAACCTGTCTATACCAAATCCCTCATCTGTGAACCTGTCAATACCAAATACCACGTCCATGAACCTGTCAATACCAAATCCCCCATCCATGAACCTGTCAATACCAAATCCCACGTCCATTAACCTGTCAATACCAAAATCCAACTTCCATGAACCTGCCAATACCAGATCACACGTCCATGAACCTGTCAATACCAAATCCCACATCCATGAACCTGTCAATACCAAATACCACGTCCATGAACCTGTCAATACCAAATCCCTCATCTGTAAAACTGTCAATACAAAATCCCTCATCTGTGAACCTGTCAATACCAAATCCCACATCAATTAACCTGTCAATACCAAATCCCACATCTGTGAACCTGTCAATACCAAATCCCACATCAAGTAGCCTGTCAATACCAAATCCCACATCTGTGAACCTGTCAATACCAAATCCCACATCAAGTAGCCTGTCAATACCAAATCCCACATCTGTGAACCTGTCAATACTAAATCCCTCATCTGTGAACCTGTCAATACCAAATACCACGTCCATGAACCTGTCCATACCAAATCCCACATCCATGAACCTGTCAATACCAAATACCACGTCCATGAACCTGTCAATACCAAATCCCTCATCTGTAAAACTGTCAATACAAAATCCCACATCTGTGAACCTGTCAATACCAAATACCACGACCATGAACCTGTCAATACCAAATCCCTCATCTGTAAACCTGTCAATACCAAATCCAACATCCATGAACCTGTCGATACAAAATCCCACATCCACAAATATATTTATTAAAAAATAGAGGTGTGTTTTGATTGTTACAGGCTCAAATGAAAAAGATATACAATTTGGGTCTGGTATATCAAGTTTTCTGGAATTAACAGCACAATTTTTAGAATGGTTTCACTATTTGTAATCTTTATAACCAGTGCAGAGTAATTTATGTTGTAAATGTGACTTTTTTTTACCCCTCAGATATTAAAAGCCAAACTAAGTTTACCTCCATACCTCACAAACGAAGCCAGAGGACTCATCAAAAGGGTAAGGAGTGTTTAAAACATTACAAAGTTACTACACTGTATACAGCTTCACGTTTGTGCAGTGTTATTTATTCATCAGGAAATTAATGTTATCCTGTGTAAAATAGCTTGAAAGAGTGACCAGAGCATATTTATCTGACTAAACAAATACTTTTTTTTTCTTTTTTTTTCTTTTTTTTTTCTGACTTCTAGTTTACACGGTTATCATGTATACCTCCAATTCAGTTTTGTTTTGTACTTGTCTAAACAACAATGCTCCGATATTTTAAGTTGATACTCTTTGTATCTTTGTATCTAATTTTATTCTTTAACTAGATCTTATAATAATGCCTGGAGCTGGACATTTTTGCAACATTGTTGAAAAAAGCTAGGACATAACATTACAGTGAAAACTAAGTGGTATATAAGTTGTCGATAAAATATTCACAGAAAAATGTCCTCTCTAAAGATTTAACGATTTCATTATTAAGCTGTCTATCATGTTGAGATGGAAAAGACCTCACTATGATATCTGTTATTGGTGTAGATTCGAAACAGTTCTGACGTGACAATTCAGTCCGAATTAGCAAAAGTCCACTGCTCACACCATCAATGAAACTTCGGGAAGGTTAATGTTTTAAAATTTGGTCTCTTTATTTTATCATGTAAATAAGGAAATGTTTTCTTTGCTAGCTGTTGAAGAAGTCTCCTGCTGACCGACTCGGTGGAGGATCCGATGATGCCAAACCACTTAAGGTAATAATAGCTGCTATGCTTGCTCTTATAAATGTGTAGGACTTTTTTCAGAAAAAAACCAGAACAATACATTGATCACTTGGGACGGGCATTTGCTGCAACACATTTGGGGTAAATTACTATACAAATGGTTAGAATGATCGTCTAGAGTTTGGAGGTTCCAGGTTCGAATTTGGCCATGTTTTTTTCATCCCCTGTTACAGTGGTGCCTGTGACGAATCCTTGTTTCAAGTATTGGGTGTATGCTTGTCAAGGGGATACCCTGTAAAAAGTGTTGTCTTCTCGGGCAAAGAAATAGAAGGTAGAGAGATGTAGCCTAACTGGACTCGGTCGATGGCCTTGGATAGTAGCTTAAATGTTTGGAGCATCTGTCTAGACNTCTTCCAATTCAAATGTTGGAATAGTTCATTATAAAATTTCAGGGGTGAATGAGTTAAATGTTTAGAGCATTTGTCTAGAGTTCGGAGGTCCCCTGATGGTATGCTGATATTGCTGTGCATTAAGGAAATGGCAGGAACGATAAGATGATCTATTTAAATTAGGAGGGGTATACGTATCAGACATGTCCTATCGGTTTGAACAAGTTTTACTGTGTCTTTGGTTTGTACTTCTGTATATACATAGGATCTTACATGAGTTTCCATTTCATATGAGATTTATGAAACGAGTCTTAAGAATTTTTCAATTTAGCGAGCCTCTGGCGAGGTAAAAGGAAAAATTTGTGACGAGTTTCATAAATTTCATATGAAAAAAAAATCGAGTGTAAGGTCCTTTTTATCACATTATCAAGATTTTTGGCATTTATTCGTGTAAAACGCCAATTTTCATGCAACCTTGAAATGCAAAAAGCTGCCATTTTGACTTCAGTGCGCCACAATTGAAACAATTTAAACTTACAACAAATCACAGGGCTGAAAGGTTATATTACATCGGGTTATAAGCCAAAAAATATGACATGGGTATATTCACTGGATAACAAAGTACATTATGTGATAAATGTATATACTCTTAGTGTTAAAACCAGTATCAAGCAGTGATTAATATCTATACAGAAGTCTATAATAGAAATCATTGGTTGTATTTGAAATTATTTTGCTCTAATTTTCTAGCATCATGCATTCTTCCGCCACATTGATTGGAATGAGTTGATTCAGAGGCAAGTTGAGCCGCCATTTAAGCCGTCTGTGGTAAGTGTTGTCAGAGTGTTACTTCTAGTCGTCTGTGGTAAGTGTTGTCAGAGTGTTACTTCTAGTCAGCAGTTGTTCACCCTGCTTAAACAGTTAAACAAATTCAAGGCACATCCAAAACACTGAGGAGAAGACCCATTGGCCAGTGCTTTGATTTATCATGAACTCATTCACCCCTGAATTTTCATAATGAACTATTCCAACCTTTGATATGGAACAGTTCAAATGTGTCTTCAGGGGTTAATGAGTTGAAGAACTGTTTCAATAGGATGAAGAGATGACTGAGTTATATCTTCAGGAATTTAAAAATAAATTCAATTAATTCCTGTATATATGATTAAATTAGAACATAACTCAATATATATAAGGATGTCAAAATCAGTAATGATAATAGTTTATGTCAATTCAAGTTTATTCTTGAAGGATGACCTTATGGTCTTCAAGTAGGTGACACTTCAAAATTAACCCCTGAGCTTGAATATAAATCATTATCAATAATCATTAGTTGGATGTATTGTTTCTCCCACAACATGAGGGTAAATATGGTTGTGATGTGATGTCTCATGATCTTTATCAACAGTGTAAAAAATAAAAAATAAAATACCTATCATCTGGGAGTTATATGAAGCTTATACAGCTGTTATGGCAGACATAACGTTGTATCCTGCTTCAAGCTTAAGTTTAGGTTGTGAATACACAGCACTTTAAAACATAGCATAATTTCTTTTACAACCAGATGAACGAGGAGGATGTCAGTCAGTTTGACACCAAATTCACAAGACAGACGCCAGTTGACTCTCCAGACGACACCGTCCTCAGTGAAAGTGCCAATCAAGTGTTCCTGGTAAGTTGTCTGCCAATCGCAAATCTACTTCTTAGTTCCCCGTGTCGGTCAGTCAGTGAATTGCTCTGTCCAGTAATTTATCATACTCCTGTCACCTATATTTGTCAAATTTAATTTATGAGTACCCTTGACAGAGTGTTGTATTCTGAAATAAAGCATTCCCTGCTATTTACAGAGTTATGGCCCTTTGTTAACTTTCCGATATTGAAGTTTGATCTGAGAGTCCAAGCGTTCATAATACTTTGCCTTGTTTAGGATATAATGGAATCCCAGTTGGTTTGAACACTTTTGATTCCAAACACAATGTGTGTTATGTTGTTGGAAGGGTATGGTAAAACCAAGCGATTGCCATAACCTTGAGTTATGAAATAAATGGCAATGATCTGGAATTCAAAACATGTAGTGAGCGACTTCCAACTTTGAAAATTTAAAAATATGTGACCTCAAAATTAATGGTGTAATAAACGACCTGAACAAAAAACATATAAGAAATAACCTTGACATTGAATGACAAAACTAATGACTTTGATCTTTAAAGATGAAATAAAAGTCATACATAATCTATAATGAAACAAATGACACTAGCATAGAATGATATAGGAATGACCTCGACCTTGTTGTTGTCAGGGTTTCACGTATGTAGCTCCATCCGTTTTGGAGGAGCTCAACAAGCCGTGGATAGCAGAAAAAGAGCCCCGTTCACCACGAAAGGTCGGGTCCAGCTGGACTGGTGGAATGAGGTAGGGAAACGATCTGTCTGATAGTTTTCTTTTTTGATTTGAGAAGAGTAGCAACTCTTTTAGGTTCAGGGCTAGACAATAGTGTAAGACAAGTCTGAGACTAGTGAAATCTCCAGCTCGACTAGTGGTTCTTAAAACTGCTAGCCCGATCAACTAGTAAATTTTTGATATTACTTATCATGTTGATTAGTATTTGGTTAGTGTATTTATTTGCACATGGACCAGTAAAATTGGAAAAGTGCTAGCCCAAGTAACTAGTGGTATTAAAAATTATTGTGTAGCCCTGTAGGTCTCTTTTTCCAAAGCCTTTAATATGATGCTTCAAGTTTACCTAACAGGTCCGATAAATACTTGTAGTAGAATCAGTTTTAGATGTCATTGCTGATAGGGCTGGTGCTGTCAGGAGATTTTTTATCTGAATTCTGTGACATTGAAGCTCATTTCGCTGTATTTCAGCTTTCAACTGTTAGTATATAAATATGGATACACACAAAATTGATTGTAAACACAGCCAGTTTTAATTTTACACTTGGCTTGATAATGAATTAATGAAGAAATGGTCCATGTTTTCAGCCCTCACCAGGTGTCCCTAGTGGAAGGGTTCCGTGTGGCATCGGATGTGAATGGATTAGACGATCTAGAAGACATGGATACCACAGCTCCAATTGTCACAAAGAGGTCCACGTCTCCTGCCATAGCAACCAAAAATACTGCCTTCAAGCAAGTGGCATTTCCAGGAAGTCAGAACCGACCACCCCATCTACGAATGAATTAATTAAGTTGCAAATTGAGGAATTTTGCTTATTTTCTTCACCCTAATGTATTTATATGATAGCAAAATGATTTTAATTTACTGTTGATAAAGACTGTTACCTACACAACATCTGTGGAGGGGACGTGTGTTATATGTCCATGTCGTAGTGTTGTCTACACTACAATCATGTGTCTACACCAGATTTGTTATCATGTTATTGGTTTGGACATAGCCAGCATCTTGTGATTTTTAACATTATTCTGCAAAGAACTGCATGAGTTGCGGTGATTGGAGCCATAACTGTGTGGAGTCGGTGAAGCTTCGTCTCATGAGGAACTTATAGCATAGTGTGGAAAGAATTATATGCACCATGCCAGGCTCAATCGCCACGTGTAAAGAATGAAAGTACCTGTGAATGTTATTAACCCTTTCACCCCTAGGCTATTTAAGTAGACTCGACCATACATTTATCTGAATGAGTCAATTTTGGTCCACAGTGATGGAAGGGTTAATTTTAAAACAATGTTGTGTGAGGGTGTTCAAATCTGCCTCATATTTTTTCCGATTCCAGTGCATTTTAAATTTGTCAGCATTAATTTATGATTGTACAGAAATTAAACTTAATCTTGGTTTAATACAATATGTGTAATGTTTTAACATTTAAGTGTAAAGTACAGCTGACCATTTTATACTATTCCACGGACCGTGTGAATGAGACATAAAACCACAGCCTTGGGATTGAAAAAAGACAATCTGATGGATAACATACAAGTTGAACTATTTTCAATATTCTACATGAAAATTCAGACACATTTTAATATATATTGAAACAAGTCCAAGTTATAATAATTTATTGAAGGCTTGTCTTCTAACTTATCAAAGACTTGTTTGGATAATGCTTTAGATACAATTTTCTGTCAATATTAATTAGCGATCTTTTCATGATCACATTGTTCTCCAAGGAATCAAATATCACTCGCATGGTATATCAATAATTTTAGATTTTTTCTGTGTCTCGTCAAAATTGGACTCCGTCAGCATGGGTACTTCCAAACATTCAGCAAATTGAACACTTGCATTGCCATCTCACATGAATCATTATTTTCCGATTTTATTTTCACAACCTGTATATATAATGCTGATTATGCTGATTATTTTGTTAAAATATGTGTGTGTATATAAATATATATATATAGTTAACAAATATTCAAACAGAATTATTGCAATCTAGAAAAATATTTGATTTTGAAAATTGTTTAAAATTTCATGTGTATGTGTACTGCAAGTTTGACAGACTTGCCAAAGAAATTCCTTGATGGAAGTTAAATAGGGTTGTCCCTGAGGGGCATGATATTTTATTTTGAAAGTGTTGATACATGCAAGAGATTGAAACATTGACGTGACAACAGAGCGCCAGTAATGTTACGAGAGCAAAGGAAATAGAGAACTCGTTATTTTAAGAAAGTGTGTTTGATGTGCTATTGTTTCTTGAAGTTTTTGTCTTTAATGCTCATCTGTATGAAATAGGAAGCGACCATATTACCTCCCCTAACTACTGATCTTCACCAATTAGTCTACATTCGCGTATTCCGGGTTGAAACGGTTCAAGTGGCGCAGAAATATTTCACGATAAACGAAGGCACATGGACCCAACTATAGGCAGAGCTAAAAAATGCAGAGTTTTGGAGAATGAATAACAATATATCAAGAATATTATGTCCTTCTTTCACGCGTCCACTAAATTATATAGCATATCTTAAAATCTGCATCTGGTATGACCTTGTTTTATAAAGAAATAACGCAAACTAGCAATAGTCAACAATTTAGTTTCGGTCAGGTACGTCTGGACCCCTCAATCTACATGTGCCAAATATTCCTGTGGTCAGCCTCAGTTCAGATCTGCGCCTATTGTTTTCTTTCCAGGTTCAACCATTTCAACTGGTTGAACCGGATATGCGAAAGAGGCCTTAGTGTTGCTATACTATTGAACTGTTGACTGCTTTAATCTATAAAGTTCCAAACAGTTTGATCAGTTGTTTGTGTATGAAATAGGGACAGACTTAGGATCTCATGTTGTTTTCTGGCAAGCCTTGGGAAACTCTTTCAACGCCTGCATTAACATTTGTTGGTTCGTGAGGCTTTATCTCTGAATTCTTAAATTTGAATATAGATAAACCGGTTTGTCCACATAAACAAATAGGCCCTAGATGTCATTTTTTTTTATCAAATGTCATGAAATTCATTGCATTGAACTCTGTCCTGTCAAATTTTCAACCCATTAGTTTAAAGGTAAAACAGTGGAAATTTAACAGGGAATCGCTTCAAGTTGGGTCAGTCCATGATTGACTTATTATCAATCAAATCTGTTATATAAAGAAAAAATATAATGATGGTCCTAAAATATATTACAGAGAAATGCACTCTAAAATAAAATTCAACTAAAAACAAAATTTTGAAGCAATTTATTGAACAAAATCACAACTAATATTGAGAGGTAATGTTTTGAAGCCGCCACCGAGGATATTTGAGCCGAGGGACACTTGTCTGGATACCTGAAGAAGCCAGCTATATGGGCAAAATATTGATCAATTCTGAAAACTAAATCTGTGCACCTGGCGCCTGGTAATAATTGGTCTGGATAGCCCGACTTACATTTAGGTAATAAAATACCTTTTTTAAAAGTTTGTATTATCAAGTTTGCTATTGATAAGTACGATCAGGAGGGGTGTACAATTCCACAAGCCCGACAGCCCGCACTAGTATATTTTGTAATCGGGCCAGTAAATATATCTATATTGATTACAGAAGTATTGGTGTAGGTAGATTGTTCCCCAAATCTCCCTGTAGGCAAGTACATAACAAATGAGATTGTATGCCCCTGACGATTGACTATAGATAATCTTACTAAAAAATTGAGGTAAAATCATTAGAAAGCTGGGCCCAGTGGTTTGAACCTGAACAGATATTAAAGGAAAGGGTTGCGGGTTCGAGTCACGTCACGGCACACCGACCCAAATTCTCGAAAGGCGATTTTTAAGAAATATCTGAAAGCTTACAAGTGTTTTTCTGGATGATAATCTAAAATCTCTTTATATGTAATTTTAGTTCTGATTCTCGATATGCTTTGTAAATATATATGTTTATGTATGCTGACTTGTCGTTGGAGTAATTTGAGCTTGACCAATTGGGACCAGTAGAAAAACTGAAGACACTTAATGTGCATCTTATGATAAATATTTGATATAAATGTGATTGTGTCACTCAAACTTACTCCAGCAATGCGGTCTCTTTCCTTTCAAACATATCTTATAATACAAAGAGTTTCCAATGGAAATCTTCCAAAGTAAAGGGAGGTAATTTGGTAGTGTCCCATTATGAAAGGTGTACATATGTATATTATGATGAAAGCAATTGTTTATTAAGTACTGAATGGGAAGTTACTTTTATGTCTCACATATATTTGTCACTATTTAATGCATAAGCTTATGTTTGTGTGTCTATAAAAAAAAAGTATTTTGGAGAGAGAGAGAGACTTCAAATATTGTTATAAAATATATGTTCTTTTTGTTGTTTTTGTTGATAAAATAACCTCATCTCCCCTTATGGATGAATGGACTGAACCATAATTGAGAGACAGCAAAACCTATTATGCAAACTCAGGGATGAGGGGTTATTTGTGGAGAAAAATGAACTTAGTTTTCATTTTTTTAATGTATTTAACCCTTTCACCACTGTGGACCACAATGGACTCATCCAGATAAATGTATGGCAGAGTCTAAAAAAGTTACTTAGGGGTGAAAGGGTTAAAATAAGTATTGCCAATTTGTGCGTGCATGTAATTTCTTTCAATTCACTTCTAACAGCTGTTTTCAAAATTTTTTCTCCAAAGATAGTTTTGAACAATTTTTTATTCAAAGCGTGTTTTTTTTCTTTCTTTTAGATATGAAAACTTTGCTGATGAAGTGTCATGGTAGTACTGACACGTTTGTATAGATGTAGATATCTGTTTTAGCTGAAGACAGAATTATAATTTAACTTTGTAACACACATCATCAAGGTCGTCATTTATACTGAAGAATTTGCTGCGTTGGAACAGGTCCAATAAAGATTGAAAATTAAACATTTTCCCGTAGATAACTTTGTATTAAACATGATATAAAAACACATATGGCTGCTTAAAATGATGGTACAGCTGATCAAAAAAAATTAAAAGGACATTTAGGCATAGTAGATATATTAGGCATAGTAGATATATAACTCTGCCAATATCTTCAAATCAAATATTTCACTGTTCCCTCTCTTATTGCAAACTTTTCAGGTTTTTGTTCACTGGTAGTACATCTTCACCTGTAACAAATATTCAATAATGCCAGCTGCATACCAACCAATGTTCTAGGTCTCCAAAAGTTCTTTATGAACATGCTTTGTTTTTAATTGTTTAAAAAAAAATAGACCACTGTATCTGTTTCATGCAGATTAAACTAATTGAAGGTGAAAATCTGTTGTTAATATAATGAGTAATTATTTTAAATACTAGGGCAGAATCAAACATGACAACACAGGAGTTTGCTTAAGAAGCAGTTTCATAATTTATGGCGACCTACCCAATGTTGAAATATCCCTTAATATGACGATAGCACTGAACATTATTTATTTGATGGAAAACACAGATGTCATTGTAAAAATCATGTATAAAGAACATATTGTTGAATTCACTGGACGTTACATCTGTATAACCGTTTAAGGTTGTCTTTGCCTTAATAGTTTTTGTTGCCAATTTTTAGATTTTATTTTCAAATTTATTTATTTGTAACTATTATTTAGAGAATTTGTGTGTTGATAACGTTCTGGTTCAGAATGACATGTATATATAAAACGACAGGTATTGTAAAAATTGTATAGATTACAACACTTTGTTGCCCCCCACCCCCTACCCCTCACCCCTCCCCCTCCCATTTAGACTGCTTTGTAGATACACAGGTATGTGTTTTAGTTTGTTGTACAGTTTTTATAAACTGTAATTCTCCAGGATGAAACCTCACAGTTAGAGAAAATTGTAGTAATAGACCATGAACCCCTTTTTTTCCAGATTCATTAGATTTTAATAAATTCATTTCCTAAATATGTTCATCCAGATGTTTTAAGAATCATTAGAGTCAAGGCCGTATTTTCTTTAGAAATGAAATCGAAGATCACAATTGTACTTTCAATATTTGCTAAATTGTAAAGATATTTTGTTTAGTTATTTTTCCATTCACATCTATGAAAATATATTAGAATATTGATGCAGAGCTTTTCATATCTGTGATAAGCCTAGTACATAATAGAAAAGGTGTCATACAGGTGCTCGGCTTACTTGTGAATTTGACCATATTCAGAGGAAAAGCTTGTGTCCAGAAACCTTGATACTCACTAATGTGATTGAAGGGTTTGTTACAGACCATGGGCTTGGCTTATCTATACTTCTTCAATTTGATGCCCATTTAGTGCTAATACTGCGTGTGTGATTTTCTCCGTATCGTACCATAATCTTAACCAACTTAAATCAGTTCTTGCTTACACTGTTAAAAGATTTACTTATTGTTCAATACTATAGAAAGACAATCTTACGTACGGACAGGGGATAGTTATATATTTCGTACCAGCAAAGCTGTTTTGGGTCGTAGTTCCATAAAATGAAATTAATATTCTGAATGTACTCTTCCTTGCTTAATATTCCATAATTCAATGCTCTCAGTTAACTGGAAAAATACCCTGTGGCTATTACAGGGAACTTATATTAGAGGCCCTGCTACTCTCCTTCTGGTCATGTTCAGTCCTCTCGAGGAAACATCACACTGTAGTACTTACCCGATACATTCTAGCTTGATAGATAAATAGATTTTTTGTTCGTTTATTATGTTAAAGAGTTACAATGAACAGGGAAATGCTCTAATCAGGTGGAGAATTATGTAAAAGTGAAACTTATCATATGTAGAATTGTTTCATAAATATTATCAGAAATTTAAATATTCTTTTCAATTAGGAAAATCCATTTTAGTGTTTCTAGTTGGCTAATTGCTACCCCTGGAAAGCTGTCCGCACTAGTAAATGGATGCATCAATCTCTGTTATAACTTCTAACTCTCTTTATTAGTTAATGGCAATTCGTATCGTAATTTGGTTTTATATGCAGTACACAATGTTACCTAATAAAGAGTAAGTGTTTTGTGCCATCCTGAAACTTGACAGGTATTTATTTGATATGGAATAATAATAAGATATTGGAAAAGATTTGAAAAATTTATGTTATTAAATCATGCAGAAAGTGTACTGTAATCTTTTATTTGTCTTTGTGTTCAGTTTATTAGTTCCCAGCCAGTTACCAGTGGGATATTCCCCACCAGTTACCAGTGGGATATTCCCCCACCAGTTACCAGTGGTATAATCCTCACCAGTTACCAGTGGGATATTCTCCACCAGTTACCAGTGGGATATTCCCCACCAGTTACCAGTGGGATATTCCCCACCAGTTACCAGTGGTATATTCCTCACCAGTTACCAGTGGGATATTCCCCCACCAGTTACCAGATGGGATTACAGGTTTGCACTCGGTGCATTCGTCCGTTCTTCCATCAGTTCCTCGTCTGAAAATTTGTCCAGGACATATTTTCTATACTACATAATGTGTTTCACCTGGAGTAACATGATTTGGTATGCAAGTGCATCTTGAGATGGTGGAGAACCTTTGAACTTAACCTTAGAAAAATTTGTCCTGGGCATGTCTTTTATATCATTTATTTCACAATAACCAGACTTTGTTTGCAAGTATATCTCTGGATCACAGAGTGTAGAAAACAAGAAACAGGTCACTGTATCCTATGCTTTG
Source organism: Mizuhopecten yessoensis (assembly GCF_002113885.1). Lineage (NCBI taxonomy): Eukaryota > Metazoa > Mollusca > Bivalvia > Pectinida > Pectinidae > Mizuhopecten > Mizuhopecten yessoensis. Next base: position 398,558 of record NW_018407979.1, read on the forward strand.
ACCTTAACCTTTTAACTCATTCACCCCTGAAGACACATTTGAACCCTTCCAATTCAAAGGTTGGAATAGTTCATTATAAAATGTCAGAGGTGAATGAGTTAAAAAGAGTGTCCACAGCATATCTTCTCTGCTATTTCACCAAGATTAACAAGATTCAGGATGTAAATACATGATGGCAGAGTGCAGTGTGTGAAAAGTAGGTCACTGTGATGTATGCTTTGACCTCTGACCTCAAGTCATTGGAAAGGTTTGTCTGGAGCATAAATCATATACCATTACCTGGAGTAACCAGATTTGGTATGCAAGTACATCTTTGGATGCTGAGGGTGGTGTTGCCACTGGTGCTGTACAAGTTTCCAATGACAACTGTTTAAATGATGGAGTGAAGATTCAGTGCAAATTTCCTAAGATGGCTAAGGTCCATTGGTTTATTCAGTCACACATCCGAGCTACAGTTGCCCTTAACATCACTGGTTTAGGAGTTCAAAGTGGCGAAGTGCCCTTAACATCACTGGTTTAGGAGTTCAAAGTGGCGAAGTGCCGACTTGTGATGACTCTGGAAGATGAGAAAATTTGAAGAGCAGGAGTGGTTACAAGAACCAGCAGAAAATGGTCAGCCAGTAGCACCATCAAGAGAGCAGAAGAGTTTCGAGACATCATTAGCAATGTATGTAGTGGTGGCAGATAAGGGCTAGGCAACAGCACTAAATTCAGAGAGTGGAGCAAAGCAGGAACCAAAAGAAAAGAGAGAAATGGTTCAAGGAGAGATCAGAAGAGCGGGGAAGGAGATATAGAAAGCCAGAACAGTATCACTGGGCAAGCAAGGAACCTTGACACTCCTGAACAGCCAGAAAGACAATCGACATGGCAGGAAATATGGAGAATCTAGCCTTACTGTATCTCATCCCTACTGAGGTCCGTCTATGATGTTTTTCCATCTCCAGTTAACTTGGCAAAGGGGGCTGGTGGAATCCTCAGAGTGTAAGTTGTGTGGAGATTATGGAACAATGACCTACATTGTCTGGTTGTTAAGTTGCATTACATCAAGGAAACCTGAGTTTGTTCAGTTTGTTAAGGTGTGGGAGAAACTAGTCTCTTAGATGGAGCATCATGGAAAATGTAAGTCGACCTGGGGAAGAAGATGGTTTTCTCATCAATCGTTCAGACTACCACTTGGCCTGATGCAGTACTGTGGTCATCCCAGCAGAAGATAATCATACTTGTAGAGTTGACCATTCCATGGGCCGAATGGTGCAGGAAGGCACATCAGTGCAAGAGCTCCAAGTACCAGGAACTGATTGAGATATGCAGACAATGGGGCTGGAAAGCATGGCTGTTCCCTGTAGAAGTTGGATGGCAGGGATTCCCAGCAGACTGTATGGTATGGAGACCCTTCAAGAGCATTGGGACCAATGGACACCAGAGACGAGCGGCCATACGCAGACTTGGCAAGCAGGCAGAGCCTACTTGTTGGCTTTGGCATCTCAGGAGAGGACAGAGATGGGGACCATACAGCGATACACAGTGGCTGGTTAACACTGTGAACCAACAAAGTCAGATGTAGTGGTTAGAGCAATGTTACAGAGATCCTACTGAAGCCAAACTTGGGAACCACATCTGACATTTAAGGTCATGAAGATGGTACCATGTATCTGCAGAGAATGAAGCCACTTTAAAAGTTCCATCACAAAGAACTTTTTATAATCTGGACTCAGCAGCATGACACTTCATGATCACCTGGTCACAATATTCTGACACATCCTAACCAAATGTGACCAAGGTGAAGTGTCATGCTGCTGTGTCCAGATTATGAAATATCTGCAGACACCATCTTCATGACCTTAGATGTTGCAGTGGGACACAAACATCTGAACGATGATCAAAAAAAACAAGAGGCCCACCTCTCGCATCAACGACCTTTAATAAACAAGAGGCCCAATTGGACTGTATCTCTCACCTGTTATCCCTCTCGCATCAACGACCTTTAACAAACAAGAGGCCCAATTGGACTGTATCTCCCACCTGTTACCGTCTCGCATCTACGACCTTTAATAAACAAGAGGCCCAATTGGACTGTATCTCTCACCTGATAAGCCTCTTGCATCAAGGACCTTTAATAAACAAGAGGCCCAATTGGACTGTATCTCTCACCTGTTATCTCTCTTGCATCAATGACCTTAAATAAACAAAGAGACCCAGTTGGACTGTATCTCACCTGTTATCCCTCTCGCATCAATGAACTTTAATAAACAAGAGACCCAATTGGACTATCTCTCACCTGTTATCCCTCCCGCATCAATGACCTTTAATAAACAAGAGGCCCAATTGGACTGTATCTCTCACCTGTTATCCCACTCGCATCAATGACCTTTAATAAACAAGAGGCCCACCTCTCGCATCAATGACATTTAATAAACAAGAGGCCCAATTGGACTGTATCCCTCACCTGTTATCCCTCTCGCATCAATGACCTTTAATAAACAAAAGGCCCAATTGGACTGTATCTCTCACCTGTTATCCCTCGCATCTATGACCTTTAATAAACAAGAGACCCAATTGGACTGCATCTCTCACCTGTTATCCCTCTCGCATCAATGACCTTGAATAAACAAGAGGCCCAATTGGACTGTATCTCTCACCTGTTATCCCTCCCGCATCAATGACCTTTAATAAACAAAAGGCCCAATTGGACTGTATCTCTCACCTGTTATCCCTCCCGCATCAATGGCCTTTAATAAACAAGAGGCCCAATTGGACTGTATCCCTCACCTGTTATCCCTCTCGCATCAATGACCTTGAATAAACAAGAGGCCCAATTGGACTGTATCTCTCACCTGATAAGCCTCTCGCATCAACGACCTTTAATAAACAAGAGGACCACCTCTCGCATCAACGACCTTTAATAAACAAGAGACCCAATTGGACTGCATCTCTCACCTGTTATCCCTCTCGCATCAATGACATTTTAATAAACAAGAGGCCCAATTAGACTGTATCTCTCACCTGTTATCCCTCTCGCATCAATGACATTTAATAAACAAGAGGCCCAATTGGACTGTATCCCTCACCTGTTATCCCTCCCGCATCAATGACATTTTAATAAACAAGAGGCCCAATTGGACTGTATCCCTCACCTGTTATCCCTCTCGCATCAATGACCTTGAATAAACAAGAGGCCCAATTGGACTGTATCTCTCACCTGTTATCTCTCTTGCATCAATGACCTTAAATAAACAAAGAGACCCAATTGGACTGTATCTCTCACCTGTTTTCCCTTCCGCATCAATGACCTTTAATAAACAAGAGGCCCATTTGGACTGTATCTCTCACCTGTTATCCCTCTCGCATCTATGACCTTCAATACACTGCCATAAAGAGTATGAGTAGGTAAGAGGGAAATGAAAATATCAAAGCTGCAACATAATGAAAATGTGCATTATCCGACGTACACCACATCAGCTGTGAGAGAGCCAGATGTTGTTGTCGACAGGCAGGTTTGAGCATGAACACCGGGGGGTAGGTCAAACAAATCCTGATACTTCATACTTTTCTAAATGCATTACAAAAATTTACTGTAAAGGTCCAACACATAAAACAACAATTAAATGCTGATAAACGTTTCTTGAATGATTTATTTGCAACAATCAATACAAAACAATGATTAATAAATATATTATTTTGCCTATTGCCTCTATATAATGGAAAATTGGCCACAGTATTACAACATACCGGTACACCAAAGGTACACCGTGTACACCATCCACACAAAATTTGTACTGCATTCTCTCCCGATAGCTACGATTTATTTACTTATAGAAGTCTTTTTTTACACGAGATCAAATGTGAAAGATGTTTTTCTTGAAACTACAAAATTTACATAGAAATATTAAGCAAATTGCCTTATAACTGTAGTTATTCCCAGAACTGAAAATTTTGAAATGCAGTGAAAAGGGATTACATAAATATTGTCCTCATATACAAATGTTCCACATTTACTGTTCATATTTATCATATGAATACCATGTTATGCAGTGTCATAAAGCCATCACATAGATTATGTTTATGTAACGTGTGTACTACCACTCCGGAAATGACGTCACAATCAAATATGAACAATCAATGTGACGTCACGTCATTGTGAAGTGGACGCCATTTTCATCGTTTCAGAAGAGGCCAAGTGCAAAAATATTCGTTTCAGATCACAACTATACAGTTTACTTTGTACGATATGATAAAAAGAATCTGTCATTCGTTTCCCTTCATATTAGATTGATGATACTCGCCAGAGGCTCGCAAACATTGAAAATCCATAACTTGTATCGTAAATCTAATATAAAGGGAAACTTATGACAGATCCTCTAAAAAGAACAGAAACATCATTCTCAGTGTTATTTCCCATTTTTTTCCACACAAAATGTGAAAACAATTTTATAACAGACATGGAAAGAACTACAAGACTTAGTTTGGAATGGTAACTACATAAATATCTGATGTTATAAACTTTTGATGTCAAAGTATGAAATTTCTCTTTCCTTTCTCTCATGCTTCATAGGTCATTTGAAGGAAAACGTGAAAAACATTTATTTTGACAAACAAGTTGAAGAGTCACATGTAGTAACCTTAGAATGAAATGCTGATGCTCTCGTCAGAAGAGCAAATATCAGGTACAGAATAGTTCACACAGATAATTTGATTTCCGCAAATTTCCTTTGTTAAATAAATTCAACAAATGGATACAGCGACAGGCTATATGCCTATCCGAGTACTCTCCATATCGGTAGCAATATATCTAGTATAAATAGATTTAGAAGATTAGTTTTTCACTTCCATGCGATTTCACTGGTTTTATCAGAGTAGAGATAAATTCGTTATTTTAATATCTAAATAATATCACTTATATCATGGCCTCAGACACACATACTTCGATAATTACCTTGAAGATGTATCAAAGCATACAACAAACCAAGGCAAACTTTATTCCTATTTATAATGAAACCACGTTTTCATTGAAATTCTAGATCTGTTAAATATTAAACTTAGGTACTGCCTTCTAAAGTTCAAAAGTGAAATTTTCATTTTGGAATAGGAAGTTATTTACAGCACAGGGGCATGACACTAACCCCCAATTCCACAGTCTGTATAAATGTATTTGTATCTACAGCACAGGGGCATGGCATCAACCCCGAACTCCACACTGTATATATATATGTATCTATAATATACAAAATGTTGGGAAGTGGATTGGTGCCAAGCCCCTGTGGTTTACAGCATCAAATCACCCTGTCAATAAAATCAGTTAAACACACTCTATTGCTCTTGAAGAGCAGACCTTAGTTATATGTCTGATAGTACTTTCTCCCAACATATAAAAACATGTAACATTTGTAGGCAATCACAATACGTACAACACACTTGGTATACAAATTAATTTAGACATATTACATATATCTTGAATCGGAAGGATGTACCAATATGAAAAATGTTAACAGCTTTCTGAAGCTTATTGAAGAACTGATATCTATTATTCATAAATAGATGGTTAATTAAATACTTATTCAAATTCAGTCTCACAGAGAGTCTGACTCCTAAGAAATTTTTGAAAAGTTTTTGTCTTGTCCTTAACCCATTCACCCCCTGAAGACACATGTGATCTCTTCCAATTCAAAGGCTGGAATAGTTCATTATAAAATTTCAGGGGTGAATGAGTTAATGATTTAAAATTGTTGCTATGAAAATCTAGCATCGATACAAACCACTTTTATATTTGAAGTTATAATTATACAGGTACATGTAGCTGAAACAAATGTTTTATGACCATTTGTTTAAGTGGAATCATTTAAGTTTCACAGCATATATGCCAGTATAAATGGGTCCTGTGTAAACAAAAAAATATTCTCTTTACAGAAATATTGTCAGTTTTCACTGTAATGCAATCTATTGAATGATGTATGAGAAAATGCCATTACAATTATACATACACAAGTTTTACGTAAACAAAAATTCACTGATGGAATATCTCCAAATATTTCAATCAATACTGTCTTAAAATGCTCAACCATGACAAAAAAATAAAAAAAAACTTAAATGATTTTGACTCAACACTGAAGGTTAATTACAATGCACTTGTGAATGATATCTTAAGCTGTTTTACACAATTCTTACTTCAAATTCATACACTTGCTGAGAAAATCATAAACACTGCTAGTAAAAATAGGTGTTCAATATCTACAAAGAAAATGATTCCTGAACCAGTTGTTTTAATATTGCAGTTATAAAAAAGAGGAATTGTTCCAACTAAACTTAATCTAATTTGGAGTTCCTATATCATGAAATAAGAAATTGTAACACGTTAACAATCTCATTAATGAGTGACATCAAACGGAGCGGGTAGGATTAATGACAAACTCTGAAACGTTGCACATATCTCATTCAAAACCAGAATTGAAATCTGTGTGCTAATCAATATTCCACATTCCTCAGACAACAGTTTGGTTGTAATCATTTACAATAATTTTTCATACTGGTACCTTTTTTTGCAGTATGCAACAGATGATTTGGTACGCAATCACCTAGTGAGTGACCAATATATCTACCTGTCGCTCTTAGAGTGACAGTCATCATAAACACAAGCAACTTTATGTAAATAAATAAAAATTGCATTGCATTCAAAGGGTTACATCGTCAATCAAAATTATGATTTGATAATATTTGCAATAAACAGTTACAATATGAATTTGTCAATTCCAAAATGTAGCAAATCGATTTGGTATATAGTAGGTCGATTAAGAAATCATAAAGGAGAAAAAATGAAAAAGAAAAAACACCCAACCAATCAGCTACGTTGCACATGACTTAAGTCAGCTTTTTCAGAAGTTGATCTGGATGAGTCCATTATGGTCTACATTGGTGAAAGGGTAAAGTAAATCAAACTTGCATTTTTTTCCAAAATACCTTAAATTTTACCATTACATTTGCAGCTTATTAATTCACTATCAGATCATTGTGGCATTCCTCAGTATATATACCAGTTTTAGCTATAAATTTCAATGATTTTTTCTATTAACATCTGTCTAGCTGATTCAAGTTTTGAACAACACGACCACAGATTTTGTGCCTACTGGTACAACAACATAGGTAGGACACACCCTCAACACATTTTTCCGATTTCTGAGTATCTGACGAACACAAAATGAGATCTACTCTAAATGGGTTTTATATGATAAATGTTTAGGACTTGCAACAGACATAATCTGTCAGCACCACTGACACCACAAAACGACAAATGGATACCAATCCAGGATTTCATGTTTTCTGTTGGCACCCACCAACTTTGGGTAGTCAAGAAAACATACCAACACTGATCTCCATACTGAAGGGTTTGTCTTTCGATACACATATCTTCTCTTCACACTTGGGCCGTTTTTTGTTTAAACGGCCAAACCGGTCGGACCACAGTTGTTTGTTTATTAAATAAGATCGGACCTAGTAATCTGATGCTGCTTTCAGGCGAGCCTTGACAAAGCCTTGCAAGGCCTGCATAAACATTTGCAGGTCCGCCAGAATTTATACCCGGAATTCTTACATTTATAAACTGTCATACCGCTTTTTATAAACGAACAGGCCCTTGGAATATGTCACCAGAAATCAAAGGCTCTTTATGTGACATCTTAAGGTTGATACCTGTACACTAGATTTAAAAAGATAACAAAAATTATGCGACAGCGCAACAGTAAAATCGACTTCTTTAAAGTTAGGTGTAGCTACTCTGTAATCTTTGTGGCAGATTTTAATTGTACATAGGATTACGGTCATCTTCTAGCTTCGCGCTTCAGGGAATTTTCCTGTAGCTCAGTGGTAGAGTGTTCAAACACTTTCTGTTAACACTTTATTAGACAGATATCAGCTTGACAATTGGTCAGGTACTTGATGATGTGTTTGATGGGGTCGACTATGCAATGAGTAAATAGAAAATGAAGAGGATAGCTACCCATAAAAATACTTTAGACAGAAACTGTTCCTCACGATTCTGTGGTGATCCAGGGGGAGCTATCCAACAAAATATCAAAATTTATTATTAGATGAATTGTATATTGTTTTTAGAAATATTACTACAATATTGATCTATTTCACAAGGAAACATTCACAATTTTCCACAACATGTTTCAAAACAATAATTGATTCTAACACGGTTTCAAACAGTCAAAGACTGTGACGTTTTTAAAAATCTATTTGGCAGTCATTGATTGTAACATTGTTTGAACCGATCATTAATTGATTATAACATTGTTTGAACCAATCATTAATTGATTGTAATATTGTTTGAACCAATCATTAATTGATTGTAACATTGATTGAACCAATTATTAATTGATTGCAACATTGTTTGAACCAATCATTAATTGATTGTAACATTGGTTCAACCAATCATTAATTGATTGTAACATTGTTTGAACCAATCATTAATTGATTATAACATTGATTGAACCGATCATTAATTGATTGTAACATTGGTTGAACCAATCATTAATTGATTGTAACATTGTTTGAACCATTGATTAATTGATTGTAACATTGTTTGAACCAATCATTAATTGATTGTAATATTGTTTGAACCAATCATTAATTCATTGTTATATTGTTTGAACCAATCAGTGAATCATTGATTGTAGCATTGTTGAAAGCAATTATTGATTGTAATTTTTTTTGAAGTATTTATTGATTGTAACATTGTTTGAAGTATTCATTGATTGTAACATTGTTTGAAGTATTCATTAATTGTAACATTGTTTAAAGTATTCATTGGTTGTAACATTGTTTGAAGTATTCATTGATTGTAACATTTTTTGAAATATTCATTGATTGTAACATAATTGCAGTCATACATTGTTTCATTTTGTTGATGCCGAAAGTGGTAAATTGAACAAAATTTGATGGAAAGGAACTATGCTTTGAAAAATTGAGTGAAAAGAGGTAAATAATAAACATGTATATTGTATGTGGTGGTAAAATGACCTAGAATGGTCACTTATACATACCTGGACCCGGACGTCCATCATTGAAATTAAACGTTGAGGCAAAAATTCCGAAGGGGAAAGCACCAATTCCAAATGACATATGGAATCCTCCATCTCCGAACCCAAAACCTGGAAATCCCTGGGAATACAGAGAAATAACCACTGTAAAATCATAAATTTTCGTGGGACATTAAATTTCGTTTATTTCATGGACAACAAAATTCCACAATTTTTTTTTTTTAAATCCCCACTAAAACATAAATTTGATATGATATAGATAGGGAACAATCAGAAATCATCGAAATATAGTGTCCTTAAAACAGTCTAGTATGTGAAAACCACAGAATTTTAACCCCACAAAATAAATGATTCTACAGCATTTTTGTAGTTAATCATATTGGGGCTGTCGTGAGTACCCAAACACAACTCAATTTTTATTGGAACCCGTGTCTGAAAATGTGTACCGAAAAACCAATCAAAATTAGTTTATATGTCTGTCATTGACTGTGTCAAATAGGTAGATAACGCAATATTTCAATATCCCAGCCATGTATGTTTTCTTTTGACCGGCAGGGGATGATACCGTAATTATATTTTGTTAAAAAAACAACAACATTGTTATCATTTTGTTTTCTCATGGCTGTACTTATCGAGAACTTTTCTACATATTGGACGTGTGATGAAATGACTTAGGCAAGACTAGTGTTACACATGATTCGTAGGTGTGAATAAAGGAGATTATGTTGGTTTATTTTAGAAAATGTTATTTTGGAAATTCTTCATTTTCACAAGGTGTCCAGGTCGTAAATTACCCATCTTAAATGTATGCATTGGAATATAATTACCATGCTCATTAACGATTGATAAATCAAGATTTTATGACAACTTAACCGTGGTATCTTTTTCTTTAACATCTACAGGAGCATCTCTCAGCCTTAACCCTTTCACCACTGTAGACCATAATGGACTCGTCCAGATTAATGCATGGTAGAGTCTACTAAAGTTACATAGGGGTGAAAGGGTTAAATATTCCAGTCTGATTAACTCTTGTGTCCTTTCTCTATACCTACCCCTCCTTGATTTTCTGGTTCAGATCTTTGACCTGCTGGTCGAGGTGGCAGTTTTTCTCTGCAAAAAAAGATTATTATATGATGAAAGGAAATTGGTTTTTTTCCTAAGTTTTTATGTATAAATCATCACCTTTACAATTGAAGATAATACCTTTGATTCAATACATTCCCCCCCACCCCACCCCCGACTATTTTTGTAAATTTATCATCACCTTTTCTTGCAGCTTTCAAAACTAAATCCGACTAAAATATGATAAGTTTGGCCAGTATGAGATATGATATAATTTTAATTTGTTTAGATCAGCTTGAAATTCAAGTCAAGAAATTCAAGTGGGTTATAAGCTGTAAATGATCAGGGTCTACAGGATTTCTAAACTAAGATACTATAGCTAGTACTGGACAATATCACTTCAAAATACACTGTAGATATTTTATAAGAAAGATTTTGATAGGTGCAGAATGCATATAAATGTAAATTTTATTTATTTTACAACAATTATAAAACAAGTTATTTCAACTTATGTTAATCATTCTTGGTGGCTCGGATGTTAGCGTGCGGGGGTCTTATTGTGAGAGGAAACAGGAGTACCCGGAGAAAACCCACATGGTCAGGCAGGTGACCCCAACACCTTTTTACGTCCGATCAGGGATTCGAACCCGGTCGCCTTGGTGAAAGGCAAGTGCGCTATCCAGTGCACCACCCGACCACCCTGGTGGTGCAGAATACACATTTTTCATCAAAAGATCAATTTTTGAAGTGGAACTTAGATCTACATGTACCTTGGGTCCTGCTGGTTATTGGAGCCCCTGCCATATACTGGTATTACTTTGTCCTTGCCAATGCCGGCTTTACACACTGGACACATCTGTTTCTGTGGGCGAGTCTCCAACCATTGGTGGAGACAGGGCCAGCTGTAATTATAATCAATTATAAATTTGACTATATATTTTTGAAACAGAATTATTTTTTTCTTTCTTTCTTTTTTATGCAAACCATCAATATATCATAACCAACCCCTTAACAGTACCAACGTGCAGATAAGTTTCTTGGTAAAGTAATACATAGCACATCTAATATGGGGATTTCTACATTTTCTTTTTCAGTGACTTCCGAATTACATGTAGGCAATACCTTGGATTTTTATCTTTTCTTTCTCTCCCTTCTTCAACTTAAATTGTTTCAGCATCTCTCTATGCTTATAATTACATTTACAACAGTTTGACCAATGCTATGACATTTAATCTGTATGGATCATTTAATTTGATCACAGAGCCTTATACATGCATGTACATGCATACAAATTGTAAGGGTGCACTGGTCTGTTCAATTTATAATCATTTATATTTTTTACCGTCACTTTTGGTTTCAAATCACAGGCTCTGTCTGTCAAATACTGTATCCATATATAGATAGCCGATAGATGTATTTGACAGATAAAGCTACTGCCTTTGTTACTAGCAAAACAGTTTATGGGTTGTGCACTTCACCACCTGACTGACATTTGGCTAATTAACCACATTGAAATCATCACTTTTACCAAGGAAAACATACAGAGCTTATGAGAAGAGCTTAACTCATTCACCCCTGAAATTTCATAATGAACTATTCCAACCTTTGAATTAGAAGAGTTCAAATGTGTCTTAAGTGGTGAATGAGTTAACATGAGAATTTTAAAATTGGTATGCGACCAAAGTGATTTATGGGACACATGTCCCTAATTCCTGGACTCGTCCTTTTCCTTTGGTACACCCTCAGTTTCAGAACCCACTCTATCTGTAAATAATGGGTCAAACCGTCCATCTATATATCCATGCGGTCCATTCATGCATGACTTTTTGTGTGATCGAAGACAGACGTGTCCCAGTAGATTTTTGTTGCCAGCAACCCAATGATACCAAATGGTGTTCAAGAATTCCAGGCCCCATATATATATATATATATATACACCAGACATCTATCTGTCAAAATGTCCCAGTCCTGGTGTCATGGCCATATGAAACTTGGGCTAGTATATTCCCTTAAATGAAGGACAGCACATATAAGCCTGATGGCCATATTAAACTTGGGCTAGTATATTCCCTTAAACGAAGAACAGCACATATAAGCCTGGGTCTTCTAGCTCTGACACAGACTTACGACGTTTTGACTGAAAGAAGTCTAACACGTATGCCTGTCAAAATGTTAAAGTCTGAAAAAAGGTAGATTTTTGTTGCCAGCAACCCAATGACACCAAATGGTGTTCGAGAAATCCAGATCCCATATATTTATATACCAGACATCTATCTGTCAAAATGTCCCAGTCTGATGTCACATTCCATTAAACGAAGGACAGCACATATAAGCCCGAGTCTTCTAGCGCTGACACAGACTTACGACGTTTTGACTGAAAGAAGTCTAACAAGTATGTCTGTCAAAATGTCAACGTCTGGTGTCAGGAAACTCGGGGTACACTAATATAACCACTCAACAGTTGATGATGATCATATTTCAGACGATATTTAGCAAAAAGGATTGACAAGTTGACAATCGTACCAAAACAAATGTCCACACATGCTGACAACCGGATCGCGTGCTGTGTCCAGACAAATGTTGCACTCGTAAAATGTCCCTGCATCTGTGTCCGCTGAATCTGCTCCCCCGGGGGGCGTGGTACCTCCTTCTGCTCCAGTCGGCGTCGCCATGTTTAATTTAGTTTACGTTCTTAGATGTTGGCTTAATCTATTCCACACGTGTCATTATTGAAGCATAATAAGACGCAAATAAGACTTCTATTCCATCATCACGTCAAAATATATTCCACTCGTGAAGTTCCGGAAGTTACTGTGTTGACGTATAACTACTCATGCGCAGTAAACCCTAAAGGGGGGATAATTACATATAATCGCATATACGTAGCACACTATCAAATGTTCATGTAATAATAAGTTTCCAATGATTTTCATTAATCTATAGTGTTTATCACCATATTTTTCCTGCTTTAAGAAATTAAAAAATTCAAGTAACAATAACATAGTTAGAATAAGATAGATATATTATATATTTTAAGAAATATTCATTTTTACCCATTCAGAATATTTATCCTTGCTGCAGACGACAGATAAATGTGCTTATTTCATTTTAAAACGAAGTAAACAGGGTGTCTGTATACAATTTGAAATAATTAATTTGAGTTAAGCATATATCGTCTAGACACCAGTTTCCGCGCGTTATGTATTTCCGCGCAGACATTTTATCAAGCTATATCTCGTAACTACGTGACCTGCTGGCCACAACACAAGGATATTTTAGACGTTTGGCCATCGTCTGTAAACTGACAAAAAAATTACCGGAAGTTCGTCCGAAAAATCACCGATTAAAAACACGCATAAATATGCAGTTTTGCTTAATGCTCTTTTTATCTTGCTCAAAATGAGCCCATACCTGAAAAAACGGTGATATATTTCATTCATGAACCAGTCTTTTTTGTAGTCTGACCAACGTACGAAAATGACGTATGCAAATGAGGCCACATCTCCTCGCCGATTTTTTTCCACTTCCGAAGAGCCAAGGAGACATTCTTCTATCGATAAACAGTGTTTTCAATGAAACGTAAAACTTGTAATGCAATGAACCTTCAATTTTCACCAATTTGAAACAGAACAAAATGAGAAATAACTTACCATCAACCAAAACCGATATAAGACTGCAGATTTTTTTTTTAACAGATTCTATATCATAACCAAATAAATATAATAACTAATTTTTAAAAAATACATGAATTCGTTCAATTTGACATCTTGAAAAATAAATTAAAAAGGTGAAATTTAAAAAAGGTTGTTTTGATATTTAATTTGACGATTAAAGATATATTTTTATTCCAAACGAAGCTTTTGTTCTTGCAGGTCACTGTAGATAATTTCTTTTTAGTGTATTCGAGTTATCTTTCTTTGAACACTAAATCAAAATAGACACACGGAAACATATGACGGCTACTTCCGACGGGAGAAATTTGTTAAAAATTGTTTGTTCTGATTTTTTTTAAAATACAGTTTTATGTTGCTAGTTTTTTGTTTCCATTAGTAGATTGTAAACATGTTTATGACAGTGATCCGTAATTTCAACAGTTTTCTGCCGATATGAGTACGAAATCGCGGATGCTTCTTAAGTGCGCGGAAACCGGTAACCCGAGGATACATATGTAATACATGTCTCTGAGTAAGGTAAAAAAAACCACGACAACCAACCAGCAGTCGTTTGGCACGGATTTGGATCATCTGAGGTTGGAGAACATCTATGTAACGTGGAAGCGGGAACCTATTTAACCACTGAGCCCGGATCATGCTATTGAGCAAGTCATGGGGCTATCACACATTGTCATAGTATCGGTTACTATTTTACGTCTTTGCGTATTGCAGAGTTATGTTCTCTTGGGAACAGGTATTGATTGTTACGTCATTGGTTTGTGTGATAAAATTACGTCGTTTTTCAAAAATTGATGACGTTACTCTCACAAACAAGTGACGTACCAATCAATACCTGCCCCCAAGCGAAGATAACTCTGCAATACGCAAAGACGGAATACTCTTTAAAGGAAGCTACCTTGCCATTAATGCAACAGTTTCCCCGTTTCCCTCATATTCTTTTGGTCTTTTGCTCTGCACTGCCCCCACCCCTCCCCCCACCTCCTCACCGAAAAAAGAGATAAAGTCTTGTCCCGAGACTTTGGGTGGGGAATTCCGTGGATGCTTTACTATTAACCCTTTCACCACCGTAGACCATAATGGACTCATCCAGAAGCATGGTAGAGTTTACTAAAGTAACATAGGGTGAAAGGGTTAAGGGAGTCCCCAATCATCTTTGAAACACAACTAGCTCGATGACATGGCAATATTTCCCCACTATTCTCCTCAGCTGATGCATTGTAAAAACTTACGGGGATAATAGGGTAATTAATTTATATATATATGATAAAGAGCTACTCGCAAACACCTGGACTAGATCACATAATTTCGTTTTTGATGGCGATAAGCCTTAAGTTGTGCCCTTTTTGTGGTCATTACTTTGATTGTCGATATGAATACGTGGCATTGTTGTTTTTGGACTGTTAAAATTCAGTAAAAATTCTTAATACATAAAAGAAGACACAAGGTTTTGGCATAACCACTGATCAATGCTACTTAATTTACACGGGGATCATTTCCTCTCATCAGGCCTTGCAATCAATCAAATATACAATCAAGACTTACAGTGTTATTTTCATTCACTGCATGTTCACGTGATGACTAGTGTTTAGCGATTATTCTGCGAGAATTTGCTGTAATAAAATGTTCATAGAAAAGTACAAGTATCTTGGATTAGCACTCGCGTACATACTATCCCAGTCTTATATCGGTTTTAAAATCACAATAAATATCTTTGGAAAATGAAATCTATTTATTTGCTGTTGGAATATTTGAAATAAAAACTCAATAATTCTGTTTGAATAAATTAATATGAACTGAATATTAAGTATATCACATAAGTGTTCTTTTTGTCTTGCGTTGATACTAAGTTCGTCTCTTTTTCCCAGAAGACAACGCCGTTCGACCTGTGTTTCCCTGGGAAGACAATTTCTCTTGTAGATCTGAAATAGTGAACTTAAGATTATTCACTTCTCTGTCATATTCTGTTTTCAGATGCTGGAGCTTTTTACGGAAAATCTCTTGATTTGAAGAGCTTGATTGAGCAGGTGCGATCGATGTCTTTTGTTTAAGTTTTGACAATTTGTTTTCGTAATCCAATGAAAGTTTCAGGATTTCGGATTCCTTTTCAGCGTATGATTTATCCAATTTTTGTTGCAGCTGGTACATTTCATCGTTTTTCAGTTCGATAATTCCCCTTAACTTGTCTACCTCGAATTCCTTCTCTCTGTTAAAGGTTTCTGTTAATTTGCTCGTTTCTTTAGAATGTTCATCTTGCATTTTCTCAATTGATTTGGTATGTCTTACTTTTTGGGCAATTCCTTCCGATTTCGCATCACAAAGTTTTTTTGTTTGTTTTTTAAGTTCTTCTTGACATTTTCTGACGTTTTCCTCTAAGTCACACATGTTGTGAAGCTGCTTGTGCATAGTATCTATCATTCCCTGAAGATCACAAACAGTTTTTTCAAGCTCTGTGTTTTTCTTCTTCAGTCTCTCGTTCTCAGTTCTTAAACTTTTAGTTTCTTCAGTTAATTCAGTTTTGCTCTTCACCAAGTCTGCGATAACCAGCTGCCAGTTATCGAATGTGTCAATGATGGAGTCCAGCTCTAGGCACTGTTCACTCCGATTTTTCTCTGAAGTTTTTTCTTCTCTATCCATCTTCAGTGTGAAACCTGTCAAAATAAATCAATGAGTAATGATGAACTTTTTGACCATGTTTGGCATATAGTACACCACAGGTGCTGGACACACTAAAAGTAATATGATGTGTATATACACCTGTGTAGTACACATACCGGTATACACTTTACTTACTATTAAAACAGATGTGCTTGCATAAATATTCATTATTTCAGTGACACATTGATAAACTTTGTATCGCTGTTTGATATTTTCATTATTAAAATTAAAACTTTCGTGTTTCTAACAATATAAGTTACTCTGCATAAAAGGAAATGAACAATTTATGAGTTGCAAACTTCTATCAAGAATTCATGTATCAGATTAATTGAAGATTCTTGCTTTTTGAAAATTTATAGATAAAACTTAAAAGCAATGCCGTTCGAATGAAGGTTAATAATGATAATGTACAACATTTGTATAGCGCCCTATATAATTTGCAAAATTACCCTAAGGCACGTTACAACAGATGGATAATTTTATTCTTACAGTGAAAGTAATAAAAATAGCACCTGTGTAGTTCCAAGATTTGCTCTATAAAAATTCATCATTTAATTACACACTGGTAAACTTTGTATCAGTGTTTCATATTTTCATTATTATCAAAATTAAAACTTTCATGTTTCTGTTAATATTTACATTTGCTTTGCATAAAATGGATAAAATCTATGGAATTAGGCCTAGATTGCTATCTAAGTCCGTGAAAAAAAGAACGATTTAATCGTTTGCGAGTTGCAAACTTCTAACAAGAATTCATTGTAGGTTCTTGCTTTCGAAAAAAAATTCCGTTCGAATGAAATTGTAGAAAAGTCTGTTAAAATATAATGATGTGACAAACCAAAGTAGAATCTGTAATAACTTACCAATCGACCTAAATAAATCGAATTTTCGTGACAATGAAACTTCAGCAGACTTTTTACTGCAGTACGGGGTTGCGAGAACGCTTCTTTTCCATTAGAAACAAAACATTTGAAAGATTGAGATCTTGAAACTTAAAATTCATAAAAGAATACGAATCATCCAAAGTGTTGATGCAAAGTATATAATTATTCTATGAAAAAATGATGAATAGCAATCACACAACAATTTCTAAGTGTATCGTAATAGGCTGTTTATGTCATTTCTACTTTCACTTTTCATTTTAACAGGAAGTGTTTAAAGCGCCATCTATTAGCCTTAGTTATGAACGGCTAGGCCAGAAGCAATAGTTATGGGCGAAACCGTGCTATGCAGAGAAGGCTATGGTTCGTCTCGTGTGAAGAAGAACTATGTTTCAACAGACGATGGTCGATTAGTGGTGGTTGATCATTCGCCGACAGGCACGAGTGTCTCTCACTTTTTCAGGGTAATGTCTAAAAATAGATGTCCACGTGTCTTGTGTATACATGCAACTTGGGACCATTTGATTCCTAACTAATGAAATAGGGACGAACCTAGTGGCCCAAAGATGTTGTAACCCAAACATTGGTAGACTCCAACAATGGCAGTCTAAATAATTATGTTTATGATTTAGCACAATTCACCCAAAGACAACGTGTAACTTTACATTACATGAATGTGATGAATGTCTGACAAGTGTCTCTATTGACTAGTATAATTTAACCATTTGTCATGTCAGGGACAGTATATATACGTCCCTGGTCATGTATGCTACTTTTATTTGATGGTTGATTTTGCTGAAATTATTCTTTGATTGCATATATTTTCATCAATAAAATTGAACTGGATAAAAGTCTTACTCATTATAAAATCATGTTCAAGTATTTGCTATTGGTCTCATTTACAAAACCTTTACTCACCATTGCATCAAAAACAGACTCCAAACTAAGTTGCATACTGAAGGATACCATCTTTGTATGTGGCATGTCACTCTTGCAAGATCCAATATCTGATAATGATCCATGGAAGGGGTTTATCTAGTAAAACTCTGAAAAAAAACCACATTAATGTTTGTCTAGAGTTCTTAGGGTCCTGGGTTCGATTCCCAGTCTGGCCATTGCGTTTCTCTTTCTTCCCTTACACAATTAATGCTAAATCATTAACATCAATTGTCGTTTGAGGATGCTTTTAAGTGTGAATGACATGGGCCGAAGGTTTTCTTAGCATTCTTTATTAAAAAGCAAGAACTTTTCATTTAATTTAATAAATTAATAGCAGTTAATTGTTGGTGCACCCATGTATGTTGCAAAATGTTTAACTTTTGTATACAACAATGGCCTCCAGGGCTGCCAAAGTGAGAACGTAAATTCCTTAATGGTTGTTGAGTTTCCTCATCATGCTAGTACAGGCTTTTGTGATTAATTGAAAAAAGCTTCACAACAATATTTCAATTTCAAGTGAATTGTGTTGTTTTACATTGAAAAATAATGACAATGTACATGCATAGGAATCGTATCAAATTCACCCTTATGAGCAACTTTGTTTCCATACTTTTGTAAAAATCTTTACATAATTATATTTATTGTTGAACCAAAATGTGAAAAAAATACCCATACATCTCATTAGGTTTATTTATTATATTATACATAAATCTTATATTTTCATAGTCTTTGACCTTTTTTAAGGACATAAGTAAATTATGTAGCCCTCTATATATAGTTAAGTTGGGAAAATTATCAACTCATTGAAAAATTTGAAAATAAAATATAAATAACTCTTTTAAGTGGTGGATACATAAATGTATATTTTTTTTTTGATAAATTACTTGTACAATTCATATGTACTTGTATTTTAACCATACCTCAAAATACAGCAAGGAACACACATGCCTAAAAACTATTGATAAATTGGGAAATGGGTCATTTGTTGATAAAAAGAAAAGACATGGACACCTGTCATTAGTTAACCCTTTCACCCCTATGTAACTTTAGTAGACTCTACCATGCATTGATCTGGATGAGTCCATTATGTTCTACAGTGGTGAAAGGGTTAAGTGTAAATTTTTGTTGTTTATTTTATGAATAAACTGATTAACACGATGTTTATTTTAATATTTTACAGTCTGTATTTCTACCTCAAGGTTACCCAGAGAGTGTGAGCCAGGATTACCTAGAGTACCAAATATGGGACACAATACAGGTACACCACTCACAAATCTACAGGTGTAGGTCGTTTATAGATCTGCAATACAGTCATTTTAATAAAGCCATAATTTCAGTAATTTTTATAGAAGAGTTGAATTTGATTATTCTACAGGCAAACAGTAGTAGATCGATAGTTGGATAGGACAGAGTTGGTTGAGGAGACGGTGCGTAAATTTCTCTGGTTCATTGTAATTCTAGAAATAAAAAAATAGTGAAAAGAAAGAACAAAAAGGAGTGTTTTTTTCTTACAAAAAGAAAGGGTACTATATACACCTGCGATTTCTCAAGGAATGTTAGGGAATTCCCTCTGGTCTTTGATCAGCCTCACTAAGCTTTAGAAATACTTCTTCAATCATACAAAAATGCTCACCACCCATTTTGAAATTGTTTCTTGATCTCTGCTAAAAATAGAAATGTGTTTCAAATGTTTTCAACATATCTATTTGTATTGTCAATTCAGTAATAGACTAATTTGGAATAAAATAAAAGGATTAATTCTCAGTTAATATTTTTAAGTTAAGGCTGGGATGAAATGGAGTGACGAACCCTAACCAATATTCAAATTTCTCCTTTTACTATATATGTAACCCACCCTCCCCATCCTACTACTGTATACAAGTTTCTGTCAATAAATTGTAAAAATAACTTGCAACGTACTCAAAAAAACTGATTTATTTAACCCTGCAAGCTTAACTGACCTGGTGTCTTATCTTTAAAAAAATTACCTGTAAGTCCCTTTTTGATGTAAAGTTTCGTTTTGCTGTAATTTTACATTATAATGAATTTGTTTCTTTCATATCATTATTGGTGTTTGCAGGCATTTGCCAGCAGTATAACAGGAGCACTGGCAGCTTCCGCAATGCTAAAAGGTGTGGGTGTTGGCGACGTTAACGCGACCGTCCTGGCTGCGACAATGACTTGGATACTAAAAGGTATCACCTTTAGGAGCTTTCTTTTCTTGGCATATGCCGTCTTTTCATATTGCAGAGTTATCTGCTCTTGTGAGCAGGTATTGATTGTTACGTCATTTGTTTGTGAGAGTAACGTCATCAGTTTTTGAGAAAAACGACGTAATTTTCTCACACAAACCAATGACGTAACAGCCAATACCTGCTCACTAGAGAAAATAACTCTTACAATACGCAATGACGGAATAGGAGACTCTTTGTGTGGAAACATTTTACTTGTCACAATTTGACTTACATAGGGTTATCATATGATGTCAGGATATTATTGCAGTTGTGTTTTGTGCAAGTTGTTTGTTATTAGGCCAAAAACCCCATTATATGTGTTTCAGGTAACATGACTGAAAAAATAGGGTAGGTTGGTCGGGATTTATTTTAATTTTCTTTTCTATACAATTTTTTCTATGTTGAGGGAGGGGTAGGGGGTTAATTTAAGAAATTACAAAAATCACCAAACATATTTTTAGGTCTTTTAGATAATAAAATGAGGTTTGGTTTTGATACCTGCCTATATGAAGTAGAACGGGAAGATACAATATAGTTGCCTTGTTTGTTCGATCCTCAATTTGTTTGCATCCTGCAGTGGACAAGTCATCTAAATTGTTAGGGTCGGAGGGAAAAACTTTTCGTCGGTAGGGGTACCTGAAACATGTTTTTTTTTGGCCTTGTAAAAGATGAAATTTAATTCAAATGAAATTAATCCCATTGCCTTATGGCCATTTAAAGGGTAACAACATTTTCCCCAACAATTCGATCAACATAGAATGAAGGCTTAGGCAGAACATATGATATCATTTACTAAAATAAATTTCTATGACAGAGGCATTGTAACATTAAAGGATGAAGGTAGCTGAAGAAAGAAAAAACAAGATGAATAAAGGAGATTTGTACTAAAATATATTCCAAAGCTCCCATGAAATCTTCTGAACAAAAGTTGAAGACAACAGTGTTTTTATTTTTATGGCAACAAAATCAGGTTTAACTAGTTGCAAAGATTTTAATTTTATTTCCTTCATGGTACTGTACATAACAATTTTTTATTTTTTATTTATTTAGATGGTACAGGGATGCTAGGGAGGATTGTATTTGCCTGGCTGCGTGGATCAAGCTTAGATTGCAACTCCAAGAGATGGAGGTAAATATTATAAGACTCTTTCATGCCCAGGGGTGTAGGATAGGGAAATTCCACCGGAGGGTTTTTCAAATTTGGTAAAAGTTGAGGCTTTGTCGAGGGTTTTGCCAAATTTGAAAATCCAGAGGGTGGAATTTTCCTATCCTACACCCTTGGGCATGAAAGAGTATTTTTCTGTAATTCCAACCACCAGAATAAGCTCAGAAACCATGAAAATACATTTAGACTGGCCACCATTTTGAAAATATCAATTTTTCCCATGAGCTTTTGAGACGAAAACAAATGTGTCAGCCAGATTAAGCATACCCCATATTTGCAAACAGAGTTGTTAAGCCATTGTGACGTCCCGTCACGTGAAATGGGATGTTAGATAGAAATTTCCTACACCCCTTTCTTACCCTGGACAGCTCTATCTTACGCACGGGGAAATGAGAGAAAACCACTTCCTTATCAACTGTAAATAATATTGCTATCTCGGTATCTGTTTAGAACATTAATGAAAATGTACTTATTTTTGCACCTTTTTCACAATCTCCAATGCACTAACTTCTATAGAGGGCTACCATGTAACTGCAAAGTACATGTTTTCTCCCAAGAAAAGAGTTGATTTGCTAATCTGTGACTGAGTTAATTGATAGTATGTATCCTTGAGTGTCAAGATATGAGGTTTTTACTAGTTGTCAGCTAGGGTAGCCCATGGTACAGAAACCTGCAATCTGTTGAGTCACAAAAGCTACAATGAAAAGAAATATGTAGGTTTTAATCCCATTAATGTATTAAATCTGGGGATTAAAAAAAAAACTTTTTAAATTTTGTAACTCATACAAGGGGTAAGTGCCTTGCAATTAATGATAAAGAATATGTTTGACTGGATCTCTGAAATCTTTTATCATTGTAGTATTTCGTATATGAATGTCATAAATTAGCTCATTCACCCCTGTAATTTCATTTTGAACTATTCCAACCTTTGAATAGGAAGGGTTCAGATGTGTCTTCAGGGGTGAATGAGTTACAGACAATCCAGCTGATGAACCTTATTTCAAACTAAAACACCTAATGTCAAAATAAATTGAGATCACTCTGAGAATTTTAGGTTTCTGTTTCAGATTATTTGCAGACATCTTGAATGACTTGGCCATCTGTATAGAGATTTTGGCACCAAACTTCCCGGGGATATTTACTCCTTTGGTGTGTACTGCTGGTGTGTGCAAGGTAAGTCAGACATTGATCCAGGATTTCCCAGATTGGGTGACACATATGTAATAGGACGAGGAATAGTGATAAAGATAGTGCCAGGTTCTTTGACTCCCCGCCAAGGGTTCTCCTACCTTGAACGGGGAGGGTCAACGGCACCAATTTGTGATAGGACGAGGAATAGTGATAAAGATAGTGCCAGGTTCTTTGACTCCCCGCCAAGGGTTCTCCTACCTTGAACGGGGAGGGTCAACGGCACCAATTTGTAATAGGACGAGGAATAGTGATAAAGATAGTGCCAGGTTCTTTGACTCCCCGCCAAGGGTTCTCCTACCTTGAACGGTGAGGGTCAACGGCACCAATTTGTAATAGGACGAGGAATAGTGATAAAGATAGCGCCTTTGCTGGGGCTCGAACCCACGACCCTTGGCTCTCCAGCCCGATGCTCTACTGCTAAGCTAAAGGAAAATTTCCTACAGCTGACGCTTGTAAGGCAACCTAATCAATGCACATCTTTTACACATATATATATATCAGTGGTAATAAAAAACCTCAAACAATCTGGTATGGCCATTTATGTAGAACAAAATGATGTTTAACGATTAGCGAAAGAAACTTGAGGATGCTCTGATGTTTTTGTACCTGATAGGTAAATGTTAGTCTTGTCCAAATGTTGTACTTATCTGCTACTGTGGTTAGTCGATTGTAGGTGTGGCAGGTGGCGCCACCAGAGCTGCCCTGACCCAACACCAGGCCAGACGAAACAACATGGCTGATGTATCAGCTAAAGATGGAAGTCAGGTGAGATATGAAGAAACTGTTACGTTATATTGTAGGACAAACGTAAGTTTATGTCATACCATAGCAACAGTTGTCCATTGATCCAGGATTTCCCAGATTGAGTGACACATATATATATCAGTGGTAATAAAAAACCTCAAACAATCTGGTATGGCCATTTATGTAGAAAAAATTATGGTTATCGATTAGCGAAAGAAACTTGAGGATGCTCTGATGTTTTTGTAACTGATAGGTAAATGTTAGTCTCGTCCAAATCCCCTCAACCAATTTCCCTCTTCCTCTTCGAACAGGGAACTGGTTAATTTGGCCATATTCCTTTAAATGACTTCACAATTATTTGGTTGAAAACATACTCGGGGTAGTTTGGATTAAAGTTAACAAACGGAGGAACTGCAATTATTTGGTTGAAAACATTCTCAGGTAGATTGGATTAAAGTTAAGAAACGGAGGAACTGCAATTATTTGGTTGAAAACATTCTCAGGTAGATTGGATTAAAGTTAACAAACAGAGGAACTCGCACAACCCTTACCCCACTTCCCTACTTGTTGCAGTTTTACGTTGTTAGTAGTTAACATGTAGCAGACAACTACAG
Source organism: Mizuhopecten yessoensis (assembly GCF_002113885.1). Lineage (NCBI taxonomy): Eukaryota > Metazoa > Mollusca > Bivalvia > Pectinida > Pectinidae > Mizuhopecten > Mizuhopecten yessoensis. Next base: position 422,749 of record NW_018407979.1, read on the forward strand.
GCAATCCACTGGAGCATGCAATCTGAAGATTTTATGTCATAAAAACACCATTCTGGGATGTGGTGGCAATAAGCAATAGGATCAGGAAATCAGATGCAGTATAAAGAAAGGGTGTTGGTCACCTGGGTGCTGAGAGGCTTACAAAATATTTTCCACGATTGCTTAAATATTCAGGTTAGTGATACAGTGCTTTGAGTCTCTTGTTTGTTTTCCATTAACTTACACTTATGATAATAATGTATCAAATATGCTCATCGTGTTTGATATAATGTGTGAAATAGATTTTGAGTATGATGTAGAGTAATATGTCAGTTTGTATAACATTTAACTGTCAAGCTTGAACTAAAACTAGGGTTTTAAAGTTTGCTTTGCCATACACAACAGGAAACATTGGTCAACCTGGCAGCATTGGTGTGTAACCTAGCACTCATTCCTCTAGTCACCGGCAAACAAATGTAAGTAGGATTGAAAATTTAAAAAAAATGTATTCAGTGAACACTTTTCCTTGTTATTGAAAATGACATAAAAATGAAAACAACATAACAACCAATATATATACTTGATCGGATGATGATATTTGGTATGGTTGTACCAGAGGCATCGAACATTGTAGCACGGAATCAAAACAGCAAAAATGAAAAACAATAAAACCGTCACAGAGGTCATTATTTTTTATTTTTTCAGTGCTTCCGCTAGGGGTCGAACCCAGGACCTCTGGTTTACTAGTCTTATGCTCTACTAAATGAGCTAAAGAGAAATTCTCTCGAGCCGAGTCGGTAGGTAGCGGCTAGTATTTTTTACAAGGGTGACAACGATTTTTTAAATTTGTCCCCTGTTTTTTCGGACTCCACTATTTATTAAAAAAGCCAGCTGTGGTGCTCTACGACTGTTCTTGTTTTGTTTTCTGTCCTCAGGCTCATCTGGTTCTTGTATATGGTGTTCACCTGTTTACATCTCTATGCAAATTACTCTGCTGTCAAATGTGTTGTCATGGAAACAATGAACCAATCAAGATTGAATCTCATTGTGAAAGATCTCCTAGACTCCTCCCACATTCCAACTGTCAAGCGTACGAACCACTCGGAGCCAGTGGTATTTAGTAAGTGACATTCAAATATCTGCCATTTTATTTTAACTATCCAAAGATGTATTTTTTACTGATATTCATAACAATGGTATGTACTCCAAAAAAAAGAAATAAGTAAGTGTGCATTTCCTTATTTTTTTGTGGTGAAATTCAATGTGTTATTTTCAACCAAAATTTATTCTGCCTGCTTGTGCAAATTATATACAGAAAATGAAATTTGTGGAACTTCAAATGATGTTCTCTGAATGAAAATAATCTTTTTTTACCATATATTACAGTTAATGATTATAGTCTGTGTACATGTGTATTGTAATACTGTTACGTATCATAAGGATCATACCGCGATATGTATTGTATCACGAGGTATGTGTGTCATTTCTGTCCCAATATCTTCTCATTATGGGTAATTATAATAAGGAAAAAATAATTGATTACATGTTTATGTGCAACAGAGATGATATCAATTTTGAAATATATATATACAATTTTCAGAAACAAGAAGAAAATTGGAAATTTTCCTGGGATGTTCTGTAGGAAAACTGTGCAATAGGTAAGAATAACCACCACCACCAATATAATTTAAATTAAAAAAAAAAATATTCACCCTTTGTAGCTAATCCTTTCACCCCTATGTAACTTGAGTAGACTCTACCATGCACTGATATGGATGAGTCCATTATGGTCTACAGTGGTGAGAGGGTTAAGGACATCCCTCTTGATTTCATATAACTGTGCTAGGATTTATTCAGGTTTCCATATTAGCAGCTCCAATAGGAAGGGAACACAAAAACTAACCCTACAAAACAGAGTCAAGAAACTGTGTTTCGCAGTGTTACTGGTCTCCATTAGAATTTCAATGTTTCTAGGGGTTTCAATGGAGCATGGTTCTTGTGACTTTTTTCTCTATCACTTTCAGCTTTGTTAGGTCACAAGACACTGGACAATGGTCTGTTTCTGATGCAATGTTGGCTGAAATAAGTCATACAAGGTCTTCATCGTTTCATTGACAGATATAAGATCTTCATAGTTTCATTGACATATATAAGATCCTCATAGTTTCATTGACAGATGTAAGATCCTCATAGTTTCATTGACAGATGTAAGATCTTCATAGTTTCATTGACAGATATAAGATCTTCATAGTTTCATTGACAGATATAAGATCCTCATAGTTTCATTGACAGATATAAGATTTTCATAGTTTCATTGACAGATATAATGTCTTCATAGTTTCATTGACAAATATAAGATCTTCATAGTTTCATTGACAGATATAAGATTTTCATAGTTTCATTGACAGGGTTGGAAAGTATCCTAGATGTAAAGGAAAGATTAGTTTGTGTGAAGTGCAGTTTAGAACACTGTTTAAAAAACATTTCTTTAAATATTGCTCAGAAAGCACGTTTTCTGAGTTTAAATAGTCTAGCTAAAATTTCAGGAGGACCACCATGCTTAATAGAGCAATATTTTTAGCCCTACTTCACATGTAAATCAATACCATTTCCTAGGGCTGCTAAACTCGATATATATCCCAAAAATAAACCTGATAAAATGAAAATCTCCTTCTTTGTGTTTTTCTATGACAGGTTTATTTTATATGTACATGTAACATGACACAGAAAATGTCATTATGTTTCAAATAAATTTCTTTACTTGATTACTGGTTAGAAAATGAATTATGCATTTGGTATTTATCCAACAATTTTGTGTTTTGATAATATTTCATCGCATACAATTCAGAAGACGGAGATATTTGTTTTGCTCTTGTGTATAATTGCTAAGTTTTATTGTGTTAACATGTTACTTTTGTGTTTTCAGTACCAAAGATTTACAGATGTTGCTATCTGTATATAAGGGGATGCCATACCTTCTAGGTCTCAATGTAAAACGAGGTGAGAGATGACCACAGGGCTTTCAGAAACATTTTCAGGGTTAGACACTAACTGGTTTTGCTTGGTAGTCCTACAGGACTAGTTGAACAGATTATTTACTAGTCCTAAGTCAGTGTAACTATCAGTAGTAAAAGATTTCCTGATATGGAAATATTGCGATCTACAGCAAGAAACATAAAAATTAAACGACTGTAGGAGACTTAAAATACCTACTGCCATAAACATATGGTGGAGTTTTAGGAAACTTTTGACAATCATCATGCAATATATCTTATTTCAAGCAGTTTTCTTCATTCTAAAAAGGAATATTCTTAATTCACAATCATATTCTTCACAAGTCCATAGGACCAGTTAGGTTAGGTGATTCACTAGTCCTTTCTGAAATCTACTAGTCCAGGACTAGCAGACTAGTGTAAGTGTCGGCCCCTGAATTTTCTTCCATAGACATGGATGTTAAGATTATAAGGTTAACAGACTCGTGCACTTTCCCATAAAGATTAACACTGTACTGATGATAGAATCATACGTATTTCCTTAGACTTTTGCACTGTACATGTAAATATAACAAAACAAAACACTTTCCATAAAAATTAACACTCAGGTGAGGGACTATACTTTGCCTTGTGATCTGTAGCATTGTCTTTATGTTACAGGAGAGATATGTATAGCACTGTCTGTATGTTACAGGAGAGATATGTATAGCACTGTCTGTATGTTACAAGAGATATATATATAGCACTGTCTGTATGTTACAGGAGAGATATGTATATCACTGTCTGTATGTTACAGGAGAGATATGTATAGCATTGTCTGTATGTTACAGGAGAGATATGTATAGCACTGTCTGTATGTTACAGTAGAGATATGTATAGCACTGTCTGTATTTTACAGGAGAGATATGTATAGCATTGTCTGTATATTACAGGAGAGATATGTATAGCACTGTCTGTATGTTACAGGAGAGATGAATGGCATTGTCTGTATGTTACAGGAGAGATATGTATAGCACTGTCTGTATGTTACAGGAGAGATATGTATGGCATTGTCTGTATGTTACAGAAGAGATATGTATAGCGCTGTCTGTATGTTACAGGAGAGATATGTATAGCACTGTCTGTATGTTACAGGAGAGATATGTATAGCATTGTCTGTATGTTACAGGAGAGATATGTATAGCATTGTCTGTATGTTACAGAAGAGATATGTATATCACTGTCTGTATGTTACAGGAGAGGTATGTATATCACTGTCTGTATGTTACAGGAGAGATATGTATAGCGCTGTCTGTATGTTACAGGAGAGATATGTATAGCATTGTCTGTATGTTACAGAAGAGATATGTATAGCATTGTCTGTATGTTACAGGAGAGATATGTATAGCACTGTCTGTAGGTTACAGGAGAGATATGTATATCACTGTCTGTATGTTACAGGAGAGAAATGTATAGCACTGTCTGCATATTACAGGAGAGATATGTACAGCACTGTCTGTATGTTACAGGATATATATGTATAGCACTGTCTGTATGTTACAGGAGAGATATGTATAGCACTGTCTGTATGTTACAGGAGAGATATGTATAGCACTGTCTGTATGTTACAGGAGAGATATGTATAGCACTGTCTGTATGTTACAGGAGAGATATGTATAGCACTGTCTGTATGTTACAGGAGAGATATGTATAGCACTGTCTGTATGTTACAGGAGAGATATGTATAGCACTGTCTGTATGTTACAGGAGAGATATGTATAGCACTGTCTGTATGTTACAGGAGAGATATGTATAGCACTGTCTGTATGTTACAGGAGAGATATGTATAGCACTGTCTGTATGTTACAGGAGAGATATGTATAGCACTGTCTGTATGTTACAGGAGAGATATGTATAGCACTGTCTGTATGTTACAGGAGAGATATGTATAGCACTGTCTGTATGTTACAGGAGAGATATGTATAGCACTGTCTGTATGTTACAGGAGAGATATGTATAGCACTGTCTGTATGTTACAGGAGAGATATGTATAGCACTGTCTGTATGTTACAGGAGAGATATGTATAGCACTGTCTGTATGTTACAGGAGAGATATGTATAGCACTGTCTGTATGTTACAGGAGAGATATGTATAGCACTGTCTGTATGTTACAGGAGAGATATGTATAGCACTGTCTGTATGTTACAGGAGAGATATGTATAGCACTGTCTGTATGTTACAGGAGAGATATGTATAGCACTGTCTGTATGTTACAGGAGAGATATGTATAGCACTGTCTGTATGTTACAGGAGAGATATGTATAGCACTGTCTGTATGTTACAGGAGAGATATGTATAGCACTGTCTGTATGTTACAGGAGAGATATGTATAGCACTGTCTGTATGTTACAGGAGAGATATGTATAGCACTGTCTGTATGTTACAGGAGAGATATGTATAGCACTGTCTGTATGTTACAGGAGAGATATGTATAGCACTGTCTGTATGTTACAGGAGAGATATGTATAGCACTGTCTGTATGTTACAGGAGAGATATGTATAGCACTGTCTGTATGTTACAGGAGAGATATGTATAGCACTGTCTGTATGTTACAGGAGAGATATGTATAGCACTGTCTGTATGTTACAGGAGAGATATGTATAGCACTGTCTGTATGTTACAGGAGAGATATGTATAGCACTGTCTGTATGTTACAGGAGAGATATGTATAGCACTGTCTGTATGTTACAGGAGAGATATGTATAGCACTGTCTGTATGTTACAGGAGAGATATGTATAGCACTGTCTGTATGTTACAGGAGAGATATGTATAGCACTGTCTGTATGTTACAGGAGAGATATGTATAGCACTGTCTGTATGTTACAGGAGAGATATGTATAGCACTGTCTGTATGTTACAGGAGAGATATGTATAGCACTGTCTGTATGTTACAGGAGAGATATGTATAGCACTGTCTGTATGTTACAGGAGAGATATGTATAGCACTGTCTGTATGTTACAGGAGAGATATGTATAGCACTGTCTGTATGTTACAGGAGAGATATGTATAGCACTGTCTGTATGTTACAGGAGAGATATATATAGCATTGTCTGTATGTTACAGGAGAGATATGTATAGCACTGTCGGACGGTGCTGACACAGCTGATCAGCTACAGAGCTGTTTTCAGGCAGAAGTTATTAACTATGTGTATGAAAACCTGTATAAAAGCAAGGTTAGTATTAACAAAACTTTATCATTGTTTAATTATTCTTCAGACCATGTCTGATCTAAACCCATCCTATTGAAAAATTTAAAAAAATTGATACTACATCTTTTGAAATATTTAATCCATTGATTGAACCATATTGAAAGTAAAGATGACGGGACAACATCCACACAAAGGTGATCGGCAATATTTATAGCAATGTTGACATGTTTCAACACATGAGGTGTGCCATCATCAGAAACGTTAATGTGTCGAAACATGTCAACATTGCTATAAATATTGCCAATCCCCTTCCAGTGGATGTTGTCCCTTCAACTTTATTTTGAATTCGATTACTTTTTGTGCTGAACTATTGGATTCCATTAGGAATCGATCAATGGAACTTTTCAAACTAACTGAACACGGGTGTTGGATCTCAATTGATTGTATTGAACCATATGGTACAGATTTGAGTAAGATAAGGTTGAACATGTGTGATTCAGAAACCTGGTTATAATAATAATAATAATAATAATTGGAGGTTCTTATATACTGCTTTATCACAACCTAGTTTGTAGGTCGTCTGAAAGCGGTTCACAAATTATTATCTGTGGTTATAGGGCCTTTGCAACCAGCCAACATCTTTCTCAACTCCCTGGGGAGCATACAGCCGTTGCTGCCATTTCGGTGCTCACAGCTAGCATTCTACAATTCTAGCAATGCCCAACCACATACCTCATTTACAGCTGAGTAGACTGGAACAAGCAGAGTAAAGTATCCTGCTCAAAGATACAACACAGTGCCGTGCCGTGCCTGCCCGTGCCTTGCCGTGCCTTGCCGTGCCGTGGCTCGAACCCGCAACCCTTCGCTCACCAGCCGGGAGTCCTACCACTAGACTACCGTGCCTCCTAAAGTTATCATGCAAAGAAATGCTAAATCCAATGGTATTTAGGTTGACCGTTTTAGTTTATATAGGTTTCGCTGCATTTTTGATCTTAAATATGTCCCGGAAGTATTCAAGAAGTGTGTTTTGAATATACACTGTAATATATAAATGTTTCATATTTCAGGTGCTTCATTCCTCCCTGGACCCTTTAGTTAGGGCAATGGAAAATGGTAAGTTGACATCCAGTTAAGGTTTGTTATTATATTCTAAATCTCGACAATATGCCTGATTCGAAAATAGATACCTATAGTTATCATGACAACTGAGGAGCAAGGCCCAAACGGGAGTCATTTGAGCTTTAGGTCTTTAAAGTATGTTCCCCTTGACCAGTGTATCGGCTTACTGTATACCGGGACATTTTCCCTGTAATTTAATTTTTGCATTTTTCATCCTCTGTAATGTGGGCGAATTTATTATTACAGCAAATACATGTAAACAGCATGATAAACATAGTGGTTAAAAGTGAAGGTCGAAAAAGATTTTTATCGGTGAATCTTTTTAAGCCCATTAGAGCTCTTATTCCAAACTACTGAGCAGATTTCAATCTAAAATGAAAGATTTACAGGTGAGTGATTCAAGACCCCAGGGCCTCCTATCTGTTATTTAGACTGACACATATTTAGCTATCTGTTGTTGTGAGAGTGACTCATAATTTTGAGTATCTGATATTTTAGGTGATGTGCATGGTACATTGATGGCCTCATTGGCGTACACTAACTCCACCATTGATGCCTTCCGTCAGGGCGTGGTACAGCAGGGCTGGGCTTTAGATCCCGTCCTACTTAACGCTAACGAGTGGCGCGCTAGGTGGGATAGTGACGGAGTCACAGACAAGAAGGAGTACTAGACAACACTTTACAACATACGCAAGGGTTCTTCAGGATTATCAGGACTTTTCTGCCGAGTTGAACACGGACAAGACGGCATAATAGACAACAAATAATCAACTTTTTATTATGAAAACTGGTATACACCAGAGTTAAGAGTTACTGTGATCATTCTTAATCAGTTGTAACCTAACGGCAGGTTGTCTATAGTATACCCAAACAAAAAAGGAAATTTCACTGTGAGAGAGAAATAACATTTCTATATGGACAATCAAAATGTCCTTATAAACTCAATGCAAAGCTGACTCAGAGGTGCTTTTCGAGAATGACACTGTATTAGGCAATAGTTTAAAAACTGCCTACATATTAAATTTCAGTCACTTAGGGTTCTTTATTTCATGAAAAACTAAGGAAATTGTAGGCGGTACAGTCAAAATTGTGTATTTAAATTTAACTATTACATCTAATATTAAGACATATTACAATGTATACTATTGAAAACAATATATTATTGACCCTTAAATTGGAAGTTGTGTTTCTTTTTCATTTCAATTTATATTTATTCTCAATTTGTCAAGATAACTTGCAATTGGTTTCTCAAAATGTCATTGCCTCAATTACATAACAAAACTCTGATGTTGTTTTGACTAATTCACCCCTGAAGACACATTTGAACTCTTCCAATTCAAAGGTTGGAATAGTTCATGATGAATTTTAGGGGTGAATGAGTTAAACATCTGTTTTGTTTGTGGGAAGACACAAGCAACATGCTTTATCTTAACTGAAATTGTCCACCAATTGGTCAAAATAAGCATGCCTCTTCAGGGATTTTCAATTACCAAAACCTAGCCAGAGCGAAAATATGGTCATACATTTTAGCTCTCAAGCTAGCAGAATTACTAGGAAAAGTGTAATTACCTTAGCAACAACAGAACATTGTTACCATAGCACAGGACATTGTACCCTACAAATAAATCATTTTTATCTTGGTAACAGGATAATAGTTTCCATGACAACAGGTCTTCAGTTGCTGATTCTGGTATTTATTTTATATCTATATTTTGTACTAGATACAAGTTAAATGACAAATGAATATTTTGATATCGATCCTGTTGTAAAATTGAATAAAATTATATGTGCAACAAAACATGTATTTATTTGGTTTGATTAGTATCAGAACAGGTGGTGGTTCTCTCAGTGGGTGTATGAAATTTACGATACGAGGTATCTTGCTTTAGCCTGGCACTGCCACCACTTTAAGAATCCATCCATCACTCAATATTAAGGCTTTATGGACCCTATGGGTTACGAATTTGAAGTAAAACCCTCAGCTACTTATGCAAATTTGAAATCCAACATATTGGTGTTGGTGGTGCCAGTACATATTTAGAGTTGTCTGCCCTTGAATGTTATATAATTTTTTTTGCCTGGACCCAGTTGTTTAAAAGGTGATAAGCTTAATCAGTGATTTGCACAAGTTTTATTTTTTTGTTCATCATCGACACACAACCATTAATAGAGTAAAAACTTTCCAGATAGAAAATAGTTTAGTTGAGTAAATTTACATGCATATAATTACAAGATTCAACTTAATTATTTGAGGTTGAAAAATGTAGTTGAACAGTGATTAAACTAATGACCTTTTGAACAACTGCGCCCTGGTTGACATTTACCTCTAATTAACCTACTTATTTACCTTTAAAGGTGATATTTTTAATGAAAAATAATCATAACTCAAGAACATCAATTTGCGTTTGTTTTTCTTGCAATTAAGGACACATTTTATTGTCTATTGAAAAAAGGACTAGTACCAGACTATATGGACCGTTCTACTGCATCTGCTTAGATGTGTGATTTTGATGAGATGAAGGCAGATGAAATTAGATGAAGGCAGATGAAATGAGATGAAGGCAGATGAAAGGCAGACCCTTTACATGCTGTGCAAGCCTGCCTTATATTTCATACTGGACTTCAATAAGTATTTGTGAACAAATTTCCACAGGACACAGATTACAATTTCAGTTCATACATGAACAATTTATTGATGCTTCCTGTAGTGTGTTCATATAAATATACAATCTAATAATTCACATCCATATCTGTTATTCACAAACAACCTCTCATTTAGAACTGTAAATCACCAAGCTTTCGTGAGATCTTGATTTTTCACATCAATTTTGCGAGGATTGTCAATCGCAAATTCAAATATCTTTAAGTGTTGATTCCGACATATTTTCATAGATCTGTTTTTGTTCATTTCACAATACTCGAATGCTTTTGTTTAGGTTGTTTGAAGTGAAAACATATATCGTATCCATGAAAATCGGGTGATTTACAGTGTTTCTCATATGCACTTATAGGTTTTGAAACAGTCATACTTTGGAATATACATTCAAGTAATTTCATGTAATTAAGTACCACACCCACACTATGGAATACACTTATCAACAGCCATTCATCGTAACATATATTCAATAATAATAGCTTTGCGCAGGATAAAACAAACTTAGAAACAGACCAGGCTCATTTGCCTACAGACCCTTAGCAATCCAGACCCAATCACTTCCACAAATTCAAATATGCATCATTTGAAAAAGAAAACGAAAAAAGAAAATCACAAAATTAGGTATCGGGACCATTGAAGTTCAGCCACTTTTACAGACTTAAATATTCGAAATAACCAAGAAATATAAATACCACAATTTCCAGTCATTTTGAGGCAACGGAAATGTATCGACAGACAGATACATAATGGAATTGAGCCACTTCTGCAAACTTGAGTCTGCACCTCAAACTAGGAAAAATTGTTTTTCGCAGGTACCAAAATATCAGAACTAAGCAAAGTAAATCAGTTCTTAAATAAATAACTTAAAAGGAAAAAGAAAATTGCACCAAAAAATAACAGTTTTTAAGACTTTCCCTTCCTTTAATTGATTTGATATGATAACCTACATACGTTTCTGAATGTTTGATAAATATATTGTGTACATGAGACCTTTTGTTCCATTCATTGTGGCTGAACATAAAATGAAATTAGTGAAAACCTTCTGGTACAGTGAAATGAGAAATATACTGTTGCAAAAGAGTACATCTCAATAATTGTGTTATTCTAGGCTTTCTTTAGCAGAAACGACGGTTTTCCCAATGGATACGTCATGTTTTACCAGCTTAGAATCTGTTATGAATGCTTGGGGGAAAATAAAGTTAAATGTAGAAACAATGGCATCTGGATCAATGAGGTTCGGCAGGTTATCACACACGCATCCATTTAAAACTTCAAAACAATCTTGGAACACACGAGTTAAAACAGACATATATTGTACAGGTAGTACACACGAAGATGTCCAATCATACAGAGGCAGTCATACAGCGGCGCTCATACGGCAACAGTCATACATGTAACACAGTTATACATTATATGTACACCATTCATACACATCACAGGAGTCATATAGATAAAGATTGTTATCATAGTTAAAACATTCATGGAATGATGTTTAAAATCTAAGGTAAAAACAAACTGTAAAATGCATTAGCCTTTCTGTTAAAAAACAGAACACAGCATATAAGGTAGCGTTTTATAAAGTCACATGTTCACTGGTAGATTCATATATGTCCAGTCTATGATATATAAATACTATAGACAAGTTGTGTTGTGTGGGGTCTGTGATATGTAAATACTAGACAAGTCGTGTTGTGTGTGGGGACTGTGATATGTAAATACTAGACAAGTCGTGTTGTGTGGGGTCTGTGATAAGTAAATACTAGACAAGTTGTGTTGTGTGGGGTCTGTGATAAGTAAATACTAGACAAGTTGTGTTGTGTGGGGTCTGTGATATATAAATACTAGACAAGTCATGTTGTGTGGGGTCTGTGATAAGTAAATACTAGACAAGTTGTGTTGTGTGGGGTCTGTGATAAGTAAATACTAGACAAGTTGTGTTGTGTGGGGTCTGTGATATATAAATACTAGACAAGTCATGTTGTGTGGGGTCTGTGATAAGTAAATACTAGACAAGTTGTGTTGTGTGGGGTCTGTGATAAGTAAATACTAGACAAGTTGTGTTGTGTGGGGTCTGTGATATATAAATACTAGACAAGTCATGTTGTGTGGGGTCTGTGATAAGTAAATACTAGACAAGTTGTGTTGTGTGGGGTCTGTGATAAGTAAATACTAGACAAGTTGTGTTGTGTGGGGTCTGTGATATATAAATACTAGACAAGTCGTGTTGTGTGGGGTCTGTGATATATAAATACTAGACAAGTCGTGTTGTGTGGGGTCTGTGATAAGTAAATACTAGACAATTCATGTTGTGTGGGGTCTGTATAAATAAATACTAGACAATTCTTGTTGTGTGTGGGGTCTGTATAAATAAATACTAGACAAGTCGTGTTGTGTGGGGTCTGTGATAAATAAATACTAGACAATTCATGTTGTGTGGGGTCTGTGATATATAAATACTAGACAATTCATGTTGTGTGTGGGGTCTGTATAAATAAATACTAGACAAGTCATGTTGTGTGGGGTCTGTGATAAATAAATACTAGACAAGTCATGTTGTTTGGAGTCTGTGATATATAAATACTAGACAAGTCGTGTTGTGTGGGGTCTGTGATATATAAATACTAGACAAGTCGTGTTGTGTGGGGTCTGTGATATATAAATACTAGACAAGTCATGTTGTGTGGGGTCTGTGATAAATAAATACTAGACAAGTCGTGTTGTGTGGGGTCTGTGATAAATAAATACTAGACAAGTCATGTTGTGTGGAGTCTGTGATATATAAATACTAGACAAGTCATGTTGTGTGGGGTCTGTGATATATAAATACTAGACAAGTCGTGTTGTGTGGGGTCTGTGATATATAAATACTAGACAAGTCGTGTTGTGTGGGGTCTGTGATATATAAATACTAGACAAGTCGTGTTGTGTGGGGTCTGTGATATATAAATACTAGACAAGTCGTGTTGTGTGGGGTCTGTGATATATAAATACTAGACAAGTCGTGTTGTGTGGGGTCTGTGATATATAAATACTAGACAAGTCGTGTTGTGTGGGGTCTGTGATATATAAATACTAGACAAGTCGTGTTGTGTGGGGTCTGTGATATATAAATACTAGACAAGTCGTGTTGTGTGGGGTCTGTGATATATAAATACTAGACAAGTCGTGTTGTGTGGGGTCTGTGATATATAAATACTAGACAAGTCGTGTTGTGTGGGGTCTGTGATATATAAATACTAGACAAGTCGTGTTGTGTGGGGTCTGTGATATATAAATACTAGACAAGTCGTGTTGTGTGGGGTCTGTGATATATAAATACTAGACAAGTCGTGTTGTGTGGGGTCTGTGATATATAAATACTAGACAAGTCGTGTTGTGTGGGGTCTGTGATATATAAATACTAGACAAGTCGTGTTGTGTGGGGTCTGTGATATATAAATACTAGACAAGTCGTGTTGTGTGGGGTCTGTGATATATAAATACTAGACAAGTCGTGTTGTGTGGGGTCTGTGATATATAAATACTAGACAAGTCGTGTTGTGTGGGGTCTGTGATATATAAATACTAGACAAGTCGTGTTGTGTGGGGTCTGTGATATATAAATACTAGACAAGTCGTGTTGTGTGGGGTCTGTGATATATAAATACTAGACAAGTCGTGTTGTGTGGGGTCTGTGATATATAAATACTAGACAAGTCGTGTTGTGTGGGGTCTGTGATATATAAATACTGGACAAGTCATGTTGTGTGTGGGGTCTGTGATATATAAATACTAGACAAGTCGTGTTGTGTGGGGTCTGTAATATATAAATACTAGACAAGTCGTGTTGTGTGGGGTCTGTGATATATAAATACTAGACAAGTCGTGTTGTGTGGGGTCTGTGATATATAAATACTAGACAAGTCGTGTTGTGTGGGGTCTGTGATATATAAATACTAGACAAGTCGTGTTGTGTGGGGTCTGTGATATATAAATACTAGACAAGTCGTGTTGTGTGGGGTCTGTGATATATAAATACTAGACAAGTCGTGTTGTGTGGGGTCTGTGATATATAAATACTAGACAAGTCGTGTTGTGTGGGGTCTGTGATATATAAATACTAGACAAGTCGTGTTGTGTGGGGTCTGTGATATATAAATACTAGACAAGTCGTGTTGTGTGGGGTCTGTGATATATAAATACTAGACAAGTCGTGTTGTGTGGGGTCTGTGATATATAAATACTAGACAAGTCGTGTTGTGTGGGGTCTGTGATATATAAATACTAGACAAGTCGTGTTGTGTGGGGTCTGTGATATATAAATACTAGACAAGTCGTGTTGTGTGGGGTCTGTGATATATAAATACTAGACAAGTCGTGTTGTGTGGGGTCTGTGATATATAAATACTAGACAAGTCGTGTTGTGTGGGGTCTGTGATATATAAATACTAGACAAGTCGTGTTGTGTGGGGTCTGTAATATATAAATACTAGACAAGTCGTGTTGTGTGGGGTCTGTAATATATAAATACTAGACAAGTCGTGTTGTGTGGGGTCTGCGATATATAAATACTGGACAAGTCATGTTGTGTTGGGTCTGTGATATATAAATACTGGACAAGTCATGCTGTGTGTGGGGTCTGTGATATATAAATACTGGACAAGTCATGTTGTGTGGGGTCTGTGATATATAAATACTGGACAAGTCATGTTTTGTGTGGGGTCTGTGATATATAAATACTAGACAGGTCGTGTTGTGTGGGGTCTGTGATATATAAATGCTAGACAAGTTGTGTTGTGTGGGGTTTGTGATATATTAATACTAGATATGTTCTTTTGTGTGGGGTCTGTGATTTATAAATACTAGACAAGTTGTGTTGTGTGGGGGTTGTGATATATTAATACTAGATATGTTGTTTTGTGTGGGGTCTGTGATTTATAAATACTAGACAAGTTGTGTTGTGTGGGGTTTGTGATATATTAATACTAGATATGTTGTTTTGTGTGGGGTCTGTGATTTATAAATACTAGACAAGTTGTGTTGTGTGGGGTTTGTGATATATTAATACTAGACATGTTGTTTTGTGTGGGGTCTGTGATATATTAATACTAGACATGTCTTATTGTGTAGGGTCTGTGATATACAAACACTTCAGTTAATCAGATTTTGTTAAGTATGTTTACAATACAGTTCTATTGATTGGAGCTATATGCTTCCTGGCATGTTAAACCTGTGATTTTTGTACTCATTTCCTTTAGATTTATTCTGATTTGAAATATGAAACACTACCAGCAGAATTGACTAACTTAACCACACATGTGCATTTGTGTGGTGTAAGTATAAATATGAAGTAGATAAGGTGTACAAAACTTGACTTGCAGCATTCAGAACATTGTCTATCTGGCCTATAAATAATGGTATAGATTATGGTTTGACTTGCAGTATCAGAACATTGTCTATCTGGCCTATAAATAATGGTACAGATTTTGGTCATGTCTTGCTGGCCACAAATGTGTATAAGTTTTGGTTTTTCTCATTTCACAACATTTTATTTTGGGCTACAGACATAACCTATATAAGCCCTCTCCTTAAATAGACTGTAGGTTACTCTGGGCAGCCACTTTTCCGATTTTATGTAATTTTGATTATCTCTGGAAAGCCAGTTTTTATGTTTTATTTAATTTATTTGCTCTCGGCAGCCATTTTAATTTTAGCACATATTCAATTTTGGGTTATCACTGGCTATCTGAATTAATTAATTTATCTTTGGGCAGCATTTGACTTATGTATTAAATATCTGAGCAGCCACATGCGTAAACATGTAAAAATAAATGTATTTTTCACTGGGCAGTGTTGTATTTGTGTGTATCCGACAATTTTTAGTGTATCAGCTAGGAAAAATAATTGAGAAAAAAAAAATATATCAACAGACAGCTGATTATCACTTTTAAAGGGAAACTCAATATATATGTGTACATTTACGGTTCCCCATACCACTGCCAAAACTGTAACTAAGCATTGGAAACCGTTTTATCCAGCATGAGTACAGCTTTAATAAATCATATTTGAAAAGAAAACAACCATACCTTGCAGTTGTTTTTTATGAGAAATAATAAAGACAAAATAAACAAAATGTCATCAGTAACGGTGTTCTGGGTGTAAAAATATCAGTTGTGGGGCTAGACTGGGATTCGAACCCCGGACTTCAGATTGTAATGCCATTGCTCTAACAGATTAAGCTGCCTGGTCAACAGAAATATTGTGACCCGACTCTGCTACGGGAAGTTAAGGGAAGAATACAAATATTTAGAAACAAGAGGCCCACATGACCTGTATCGCTCACCTGAATCTTTTATGCCCAGCAAAGGTATATATGGCTACGAGTTCAGGATCTCAACCATTTTAAAAGTTATGGCTCAGAAAATAAGTCCCTAGGGCTAGGGGTGGGGCCAGACACAAGAGTCACTACTTAGATTGAATTCATCTTTTGATGCCCAGCAATGGTGTATATGGTTATGGGGTGGGGATCTCAACCATTTCAAAGTTATGACCCAATAATTAAGTCCCTAAGGGTGGACCCAGACCCCAGAGTCAATTATGAAATATGACTGTGTTTATCCCTATGGATGCATAGCATTTATCCTGAAGGAATCCAATATAAGTGAGAAATATTTTGAAAATGTTTGTACGCATTACATGTATTTT
This sequence comes from Mizuhopecten yessoensis, assembly GCF_002113885.1. Taxonomy (NCBI): domain Eukaryota; kingdom Metazoa; phylum Mollusca; class Bivalvia; order Pectinida; family Pectinidae; genus Mizuhopecten; species Mizuhopecten yessoensis. The sequence continues at coordinate 439,372 of NW_018407979.1, forward strand.
TCATTGGGGTTGGGTTGGAGTGTTGGGTGTTGTCGTAACAACATCCCCTGGACATGCGAGGGTTAAAGTCACTGAAGCAATTGTTGTCCAAAAAAGGAAAATTTTCCCCATTACAAAGAGCAAAAACATGCAGAAATGACATTTTTGAACCCCTTGCAGAATCTGATGTTTTCTCTACACATTTAAATTTGTTTATACCCCAAAAGTAAAATTTGCATTCTAACATAAAATTATATCACAGATTTGATTTGTTTGATTATATAATAACGGTTACTATTATGTTACATTTATTTGAAGATCAATACATTTAATACATTATTAAATAAAAACAAAATATTATTATCGATAGTAGAAATATTAAAATGAATTGGTTAAAGTAAAATTTTATGGGTAAACTAAAATTGATATTAAAACACAATTTGAAAGTAACATCCTGGGTTTTTATTTGGCGAACCGTGACTTACTATGGTACTGGAACTGTACTGCATTTATACTCTCCTTTTATACAGTAATTGTACTGTAATGTCCTGCAATCGTTATCATAACATTTACCATATTTATCCGGTAATAAGCCCCTGCCCACCCATGTCAAAAACAGTTCAGTAGAAATGGAACAAACGTTATGTAATTGTCCTGCAATAGGCCCACTCCTTTCTTCCTGTGAGAATGTATGTGTTTATCCTCTGGGCTTACTTCAGATATTTACAGTTAATACAGTTTCACAACTCTTAATAGTGTAAAACATATGATGGACATCATACCACATATGAGTTAGGCATTGGAACAATGATTTTTTGTGTAAACAAACACGTTCATGATCTTTAAATGAACGCTACATCAACAGTAAAGTGTATTCATTTTGTATACTGTAATCGCAATAGTACCGTAGTTATACTAATTGTACCGTTAATACACTAATTGTATTGTAATTACACTACATGTACCGTAATTACACTAATTGTACAGTAATTATACTGTACTTGAACTGCATGTGTTCTTGCAATTTAATTAACTACAACTGTACTTATCATCGTACACCTATTAGGTAATTTCATTTCAGGATAGCTGGAGGATTAGGGGCACTACATCTGACAAGTTATAGTATCATAAACGAAACAAAGCTAAACTGTATTGCTGAATGTTAATTTATGTTCTACACTGTGTAAAGTGTACTGAAATATACTACTCAAATCTTTAAATTCTGCGCATGTACGGCAAGTTGTACAGTGATATACTGGAAGTATAATACTGAAAGTGTTAGATAAAAAGTGTTGAATGTGCACCGTAAATGTTCTATAAGTGTACTATTGACACTATGTTGTGTACCGTAAATGTTCTATAAGTGTACTCATGACACTATTTATGTACCGTAAATGTTCTATAAGTGTACTATTGACACTATGTTGTGTACCATAAATGTTCTATAAGTGTACTAATGACACTATGTTGTGTACCGTAAATGTTCTATAAGTGTACTAATGACACTATGTTGTGTACCATAAATGTTCTATAAGTGTACTAATGACACTATGTTGTGTACCGTAAATGTTCTATAAGTGTACTAATGACACTATGTTGTGTACCATAAATGTTCTATAAGTGTACTAATGACACTATGTTGTGTACCGTAAATGTTCTATAAGTGTACTAATGACACTATGTTGTGTACCATAAATGTTCTATAAGTGTACTAATGACACTATGTTGTGTACCGTAAATGTTCTATAAGTGTACTAATGACACTATGTTGTGTACCATAAATGTTCTATAAGTGTACTAATGACACTATGTTGTGTACCGTAAATGTTCTATAAGTGTACTAATGACACTATGTTGTGTACCATAAATGTTCTATAAGTGTACTAATGACACTATGTTGTGTACCGTAAATGTTCTATAAGTGTACTAATGACACTATGTTGTGTACCATAAATGTTCTATAAGTGTACTAATGACACTATGTTGTGTACCGTAAATGTTCTATAAGTGTACTAATGACACTATGTTGTGTACCATAAATGTTCTATAAGTGTACTAATGACACTATGTTGTGTACCGTAAATGTTCTATAAGTGTACTAATGACACTATGTTGTGTACCATAAATGTTCTATAAGTGTACTAATGACACTATGTTGTGTACCGTAAATGTTCTATAAGTGTACTAATGACACTATGTTGTGTACCATAAATGTTCTATAAGTGTACTAATGACACTATGTTGTGTACCGTAAATGTTCTATAAGTGTACTAATGACACTATGTTGTGTACCATAAATGTTCTATAAGTGTACTAATGACACTATGTTGTGTACCGTAAATGTTCTATAAGTGTACTAATGACACTATGTTGTGTACCATAAATGTTCTATAAGTGTACTAATGACACTATGTTGTGTACCGTAAATGTTCTATAAGTGTACTAATGACACTATGTTGTGTACCATAAATGTTCTATAAGTGTACTAATGACACTATGTTGTGTACCGTAAATGTTCTATAAGTGTACTAATGACACTATGTTGTGTACCGTAAATGTTCTATAAGTGTACTATTGACACTGTTGTGTACCGTAAATGTTCTATAAGTGTACTAATGACACTATGTTGTGTACCGTAAATGTTCTATAAGTGTACTAATGACACTATGTTGAAATGTCTGTAGTTGTTCAGGTGAAACCCTTCATTCTTTGCCACACATAAAGCACATTGTTATGTTACACAGTATATTGAAATCACACAAATTGTTAACTTTGCATACAAAGTCTTTACACAGTTCTATAATTTGCAATTATCAAAAAATCTCATAACACACTTTAAATGATAAGTAAACACTTGTAAAACACGTTTGGTGTGTTAACACACCACATCGACACCATACTTTTAAGTATATAATCACTTTGACACATATGCCTAATTGCATAACACATACATTAACATTTGCATCATTTTTAATAGTTACATTTATACACATTACTGTTGTAACACTACATCAAACATTTATACAAAGTCTTGTCTTTACAATATGTCACACATTTATACAAAGTCTTGTCTTGACAATATGTCACACATTTATACAAAGTCTTTTCCTTACAATAAGTCACACATTTATACAAAGTCGTGTCCGAGATAAATACAAATTCTTGTCCTTACACTAAGTCACACATTTATACAAAGTCTTGTCCTTACACTAAGTCACACATTTATACGAAGTTGTGTTATTACAATTAGTCACACTTTTATATAATGTTGTGTCAATAATCAGTCAAACGTTTACACAATATGATGTCTTTAATACAAAGTCACACATTTTTACAAAGTTCTACATTTTATACAAAAGTTCACAGAAAGACGGACATTTAGATAAATTTGTCAGAGATTTACACAGTCGTACACCGATATCAAGTCTTGCAATTTTTACAAAGTAATATAACACAGTCGTTATGCATTTGTATAGTCATAAAAAGTCGTACATTTATACAAAGTTGTACATTTATACATGATTGGGACATTTATACAAGTTTGTACATTTATACACACACAACTCTGTTCAGATCCTGTATCACAGCAGGTTAAAACTTTCTGACACCCTTTTGTAAACGATCTGACATAGAATATAAATACATACACATGTACCTCCATTTACACAAACATGTACCCTATGTACACACACAGGTTCCCCCCCACATATTCTGTTCACATTTATACCCTAACAACTGAACACATTTAACATTACATATTGCATTAACACAAAGTGTAAACATACGAGTCAGACATTAATGATATGTTAACACATTGTGGAAATTGATTGCATGGACAACATTCTAACAGTGTGTTAACACATGGTTTATAATGTTAAGTGTTAACACTTCAAGAAAAAATATTAAATATTTTGAAATGTTGACAGTTCATATTTTGACACAAAATGTTAACATATGACATAGCACAAAGTTGACATACTGTGCTGAAATGTGACTGAAGTTCCATGAAAACAAATGTTTAAAGTTGAAAAGAATAGTTGACACAATGTTATAACACAAAATGTTGACAAGTACACACTGTATTAACTTGTGTCAACATATAACTATGTTGACATTAAAACACATGTTGTCACTTATGTATGAGAGTGTGAAATTACTCGTGGCAACATGGTGCTAACATGTCGTCAACTGTTAACAAAACTGATTACCGCATGGAAATATCATGCTAACGTGAATCATACCACAAGAAGAGAACATGATGTGTTGACATAATCTATAAACTCATTCACCCCTGAAGACACATTTGAACTCTTCCAATTCAAAGGTTGGACTAGTACATTATGACATTTCAGGGGGTGAATGAGTTAGGTTATGTCAACTTGTAACCATAGAAAAACAGCGTAAACAGATATCAAGATAAATCATGTTGACACAATGAAAATACATGGTGTACTTAAAGATGTCACATGATGTGTTAACACAAGTGTTGACACAACATCTATGAAAGAACTGTTAACATAATGTACTGATGTTGACATGATGTGTTGACACAGAGACCTATGTAGCAGCAGGTCAGGAGGAATCAAGTGCCACTCCGTCACGGGAATGCCCTCCGGGAGGTCACAGACGCGGGGTCAGGTGACCCCTATCACATGATTATGATGGATCCTACACCAGGATCCAGGTAATGATATAAAGGTCGAGACCTGTGAAGGCTACGACCACTATGGGCCATCACTAGACCAACACAGGTCCAACAGGGGAGGCAACTTTTGTCTGTGGCATTCCATCTCTGGATGAGACGTATCCTGGTCACAGTTGTCTGTGCCCTGTTCGGTCCATATATGGATGATTTTGTATACGTATGACTGAGAGAAAGACATGTAGAGCACGCCTCATGTTGAGAACACTGGGTCTGCACTGCGCGACAGGTGTATTGGATGTGAGGGGCTACGGTCCAGGCGCTTTTTGGGGAGGCGCTCCATCAATTTTAACAGTCGACTAAAGTCTGGTCGCTCCTGTCGGTCATAAGCCCAGCATGCCATCAGCACATCCTGTAACAGCAAGGCATGAGTAGACAATAAGTTTGCAACAATAGTCCAGTGATCTTCTACAAGTGTTACCTGGGTCCCTTTCACTTTTACACATTCCATACAGTTGACCAAGAGTTATTCGTTTACAAAATAAGCACAGACCTAGTGATTTGATGTTGTTTTCTGGCAAAACTTGGTAAAGACTGTATCTGCATTGACATTTGCAGGTCCGCCAGATTTAACTGTCGAAAAGATTCTATTTAAAATTGGACAAAACTGTCCGCATAAACGAAATGGCTAACTGAGAAAACTCATGATTGTTTTTTAAACCGGTCTTTGATAAATATTTTTAACAAAGAACTTATTGAATTAAAACATTTTTAATAATTGATTGACCAGCCCCACCCCTTTTTCTTTTTCTTAAAATTTTCTATGGGATGGAAAACTGATGAGGTGAGTTACCTTCACATCTTTGGAGGCCCCGATACAGACAAGAGCAGGTTTCAGCCCGTGTCCGACCTGCCAGATGATCGACTCTGGGGCGTAGTGTTTGAACGGCCACTCCCCACAAATCAACTCGTACCAAACCGTCCTGGAAATACAAACAAATCTCCATAAATATTAGGCCGTGACTTTATCAAGCCAGCTTCTTACTGTATACTTGTTTTCCAAGAACAGCGACAACTTTCTACGGATACCGTCCCAATTGCACTTTATTTCACACAACTTAGCAATAATTCAGGGCTCCATGCTTTGTATAACAGTTATGTTATATTTCACTGTTTATTAGTCTCAACATCAGTTTGTGAAGTTCTTGGAACAGCAAAGCAAGTACATGTATCGTAACGATGAGATTGGTGACATCAGAACAAGTGGTCACCTGATCAAATGGTGTTCTAGTCTCACAACACTATTGCAGTAACAAATGGGAGCAAATAGAGTGTAGGTGTTCCATGTGACTCCAGAGTGAAGAAACAAATAGTTAAAATAGACTTGAAAGTGACTCTAGAGTAAGGAAACAAAAGAGATTTAAAGATATTCAACAATACTATAGAATGAGGATGAAACAAAATTATAAAGACATTTGGAGATGGTCTACATGACTCTTGAGTGAGGAAACAAAATAGTTATACAAGAGATTTAGAGATATTCAACAATACTACAGAATGAGGATGAAACAAAATTATAAATACATTTGGAGATGGTCTACACGACTCCAGAGTGAGGAAACAAAATAGTTATACATGAGATTAAGAGATTTTCAATAATACTACAGAATGAGGATGAAACAAAATTATAAAGACATTTGGAGATGGTCTACATGACTCCAAAGTGAGGAAACACAATACGAGAGATTTAGAGATATTCAACAATACTACAGAATGAGGTTGAAACAAAATTATAAAGACATTTGGAGATGGTCTACATGACTCCAAAGTGAGGAAACACAATACAAGAGATTTAGAGATATTCAACAAGACTACAGAATGAGGATGAAACAAAATTATAAAGGCATTTGGAGATGGTCTACATGACTCCAGAGTGAGGAAACACAATAAGTATATAAAAGAGATTTAGAGATATTCAACAATACTACAGAATGAGGATGAAACAAAATTATGAAGACATTTGGAGATGGTCTACATGACTCCAGAGTAAGGAAACAAAATAGTTTTACTAGAGATTTAGAGATATTCAACAATACTACAGAATGAGGATGAAACAAAATTATGAAGATATTTGGAGATGGTCTACATGACTCCAGAGTGAGGAAACAAAATAGTTATACAAGAGATTTAGAGATATTCTACAATACTACAGAATGAGGATGAAACAAAATTATGAAGATATTTGGAGATGGTCTACATGACTCCAGAGTGAGGAAACACAATAGTTATACAGGAGATTTAGAGATATTCAACAATACTACAGAATGAGGATGAAACAAAATTATGAAGATATTTGGAGATGGTCTACATGACTCTAGAGTGAGGAAACAAAATAGTTATACAAGAGATTTAGAGATATTCAACAATACTACAGAATGAGGATGAAACAAAATTATGAAGACATTTGGAGATGGTCTACATGACTCCAGAGTGAGGAAACACAATAGTTATACAAGAGATTTAGAGATATTCAACAATACTACAGAATGAGGATGAAACAAAATTATGAAGACATTTGGAGATGGTCTACATGACTCCAGAGTGAGGAAACACAATAGTTATACAAGAGATTTAGAGATATTCAACAATACTACAGAATGAGGATGAAACAAAATTATGAAAACATTTGGAGATGGTCTACATGACTCCAGAGTGAGGAAACACAATAGTTATACAAGAGATTTAGAGATATTCAACAATACTACAGAATGAGGATGAAACAAAATTATGAAGACATTTGGAGATGGTCTACATGACTCCAGAGTAAGGAAACAAAAGTTTCAGGGGATTGGTGTGGTGTTCCACATGAATAAGTGAGGAATTAAAAATGGTAACAGACAATTCAGGAGCAAGGGACAAAAGAATCACAAGAATTGTATTTACCAATATACTTAAACCCACAAACTTACCCAAATGCATACACATCCGACTTTTCTGAAAAGGGAAGGTCCTTATTGTTGCCCCCTGCATACAGCCGCTTAATGATTTCTGGACAGAGATACACTAGCCAGCCGGGGGAGATGTTCAGCCATTCTCCTTTCCTGGGGAGGCAGAAAACACACATCAGGGTCCAGTGTACAGTGTACCATCTAGTAATAATACAAACCCTACTATTTTCTTAAATTTTAGCTTTTCATTCAGCTGTTTGTTATGAAAACATATTGTTCAAATTTGTCGGGAAAAATGCTATTTTTCGGCAATAATCAACCGTATAATTTTAATTCTTATTTCTGAAACACTTATCCTGTAACATGTTATATACCTGGTACCGCTGCTGATTTATATTTACAAACCATTTCAACAATACAGATTTGTACATGTGAAATTAAGTCAATTAGGTTGTACGTAAATTTGCTGTTTACAGTTCCACTGTAATGGTGAATGTTCCTGCTATGTTATAACAGGGGTGCACAATGTTATATTTAGAATACTAGCCTGCATGTTGATTTTGAAATTTCACAAGCCCCAACCTGAATATATTTTCATAGTAAATATTGAACAATTTCACTAGCCCGAACATCAAATCTACTAGCCCCCTCTAGCATAAGACTAGTGGCATTGTACACCCCTAGGCAAGTTTACGTTGATCGATTATATTAATATAGCATCCTTGTTTTAACAAATTTATATCAATACAACATTCTAGTTTTCTTTGCCAATAGCATATATACTGCCAACGTATTTCAAGATAACCGTTTCATTTTTCCTTACAATTTCTTCGTAGCTCTCTTGACGAATCAACAACCCCCTTTATAATGCCAAACTTTTGCAGAACAATGTTGGCAGTATAACAAGATTACCAGGTATACTGAACATTTAATTAAGTTACACAGATCCAACCTATACTGTATACCGGGAAATTTTCACCTTTTTTGCCCTCCGTAATGAAGGCAAATTGATAATTACAGCGAATACAAGTAAACAGCATAATAAACAAGGCATTTAAATATGAAAGGCAAATTAACGCTGGGCAAAATTGATTTCATGGGCAAAGGGGGAAAGTTAGACTGGGCGAAAAATATCCTGGTATACAGTTTTTCCCAGCTTCATAATGTTTTATGATCTAGCCTATCAGAAGAGTCCATGATGAATCTGCTGCAAAGACGTTTCATTCTGGTAAGCAAGCCAGTGGATAGATACAGGAATATAAATATACATGTATTTGCAACCTCGTAACATTTTTTTTATGCCAACCAATGAAAATTAAGGATATAACTGCATTTTCATATCACGTTTACAAGACAGTCAATAAAATTGAGGAAATATCTGCATTCTTGTAAGTTTCCTGTAAGCAAACCAATGAAAATTGAGGATGTCCTTGCAATCTGATTGATAGTGAATACTGAAGGTACATGCCGAACTTGGATTTAGATCTGGCGGTCATACTATGAACAATCTGGTAAACAGTCATGCATAAACCACATGTTAACAGTTCAGATATACAGAAAGCAAACAGTGTACAGACGAAAGAAGCATATGATATAACTTCTATTAGGCCGGAGTCCCTAGTCAAGGATTAGCACAATTCAAGAATACATTAAGGCATCACAAGTGATACAAAATCCCCTCAGATTCACACCTTGTGTGACATATGTACGAGAAAATGAATAGAAAATTCAATGATGTATCAGTATCGATCTGCTCTAGCGACTGCATTCTTCGATGGATAGTAGATTTCTGTTGTGCAGTTGTTGTTTTGCTTGCATAAGAATATCTTTTTGTGTTTTTGACGTTAAATGGCAGACATAATGAGAATATTCTTTTGCATTTAAGAAATAAAAACATTACCTTCAACATAGAAATGTGAAACGTGAGCATGTTCAAGGCATTCCCATACCCAACACTTGTAGTATGAAGTTTCATGAAATTCCGTTCAGTAATGAAGTCGCTAGAGTGAGGACAAGTTTTTTCTAAAAATAGTAACAGTGACCTTGACCTTCAACGTAGAAACCCGAAATGAGAACTTGTTCAAGGCATTGCCATACCAAACTCTTGTATGAAGTTTCATGAAATTCTGTTGAGAAATGAAGTCGCTTGAGCGATGACAAAGAGTGTAGCATACATACGGGCTGAATCCTATATCACTGCAAACTTTCGTTGCGAGGGGATAATAAGTTTTCTGTTCAACATTGCTAATAATTGACACTTGACTGAAGTATATATACAGTTAGTCATGACCTCCTTGGCGTTGACAATTCACTTTCAAATAATTAAAACATCTTGACGCTTAACATACTTTCTCATAAAGACATTTTCTAAAGCTTTAGGGTGAAGGATTGCAGGCCAGTTGATAGCTGTATCCACATGCATGATCATAAAAGTTGATTAAAGTATCGGAACCCCTACTGAATCAAAGTTTCAGATTGTATTCTCTGCTGCTGGAAAAAGACCAAAATCAAACTGCTGCATCTATTGTAAGTCTTTAGATATTTAACCTTATGACACACTTTTAACAGTATCTTGCTTCCCGTGTCCCCAGTGACCTGTTGGTCCACTGGCTACATGTGTTCTACCGTTTAACCCCATTTGATTTTATTGTACTGATTGGCAAATAGTAATATACATGGAGTATATAATTCTGATACAGTCACCAGAGTTCACATCAAGCCAAGTAACAGATACAAACAGGCATACACAGACACTATAAGCCCACAGGAAGGCTACAAATACTCCTGCCAGCAGAGTCCACTATACATCGGTCACACAAACCTGTGGCTAGCAAATTCCTGACAGTACGAAGGCTGTTCAGAAAGTTCTCGGACAGACCTATTTACAAGAAAAGTTCCAGCTTAATGTCTTAAAATCAGTATTACTATGGTAACCATTACACATAATTAATGTACAATTTAAAGTAGGACAATTATAAGATGAAAACACAAGAGTTTGCAGATCTTTTTTCTAAGTGTTCTCATCCCCAGATTCACCTGTTTGCTAGCTGTGTTAAGTATATGGCGCGAGTGATGATTTTAAAGCAGTAAAGCAAGCAGAGCTCGAGCTACACCCTTAAATCAAGTTCTGCCACTGATATTATTTTTCACAACTACAATCAGGAATTATTACCTCCTAAATGGGTCAAATCTACATAACCGGGTCAATAACCAGTGATCGGACAGTTCAAACAAGAGGCCCAGAGGGCCTGTATCGCTCACATGGATAATAAAGCAACCATGGGAAATTATTTTTATTACAAAACATCCCTCCAATGGTACTGAAGAAGAATGATTTTAAAGGTTCAAATCTCAAATTACCCTATTGGGCCCCACAACTCTGCACCCAGAGGGGACAACCCTCTGTTTATACAAAATCTAGTCCATTTTGCCCAAGGATGCTCCAGGCCAAATTTGGATAGAATCCCTCCAATGGTACAAAAGAAGAAATATTTTAAAGATTTAAACCTTAAATTCTTCTTTTGATTCCTGCCCCTCTGCACCCAAAGGGGCCACACCCACCGTTTATACAAAATTGAGTCCCCTTTGCCAAAAGATGCTCCAGGCCAAATTTTGATAAAATCCCTTTATCCCTACAGTAAGAGAAGGATTTTATAAGTTTTTCCTCTATATCACTTATTGGGCCCCGCTCCTCTGCCCCAAGGGGGCACCCATCGTTTATACAAACTTGAGTGTCCTTGGCACCTGACCAAATTGGGATTAAATCACTTCCATCCCTATGGTAGGAGAAGGATTTCAAAGTACATTACCTCTATTTTCCTTTTTGGGCCCCGCTTCTCTGATCCCGGGGGGCCACATCCCCCGTTAATACAAAATTGAGTCTCCTTGGCCCAAGGATGCTCCTGACCAAATTCAGTCAAAATCTACTTGGCGGTTCAGGACAAGTAGCGTGATAAAGGAAAAGTTGACGGACGACAGATGCTGCGGTATGGCATAAACTCACCATGGTCCATTGGACCAGGTGAGCTAAAAATGTAGCACTCTAACTTTGACTAGAAAGCATCTGTAAGACATAGAACCTCCCTCCCCCCTCCCCAGCCCTGGGCTCTTAGGGCAGTAGACTGATGACAGCGATTCTATAGCAACAGTGACCTTAGCTTTGACCTTGAACCTTGAAATATAAAATCATTCAATGTATTCTTATAAGTAACCTTTGTATAAACTTAGATGAAATGCAGTAGGTAGGGTTGTGACACGGCAAGACGGGACAGACATGGGTGACAATATCAGCCACCCAATTTTAATGGGAGAGGGGGCATAAAGATGAAACCGTGCCCCAAAACCCATCAAATACTGCAGCTTGTGAAGTTGAAGTTTTACAGAATATTTTCGACGTAGAATAATCAAAATGGAAATGGGCAAAAAATAGGTTGACTGTGGATGATAGAGGGCAACTATTACCACGACATTTACATGACATAGTTATGACATAAGGATCGCTTCCACGGAAGTACTGTTCTGTATATATCTGTAACTATGACGACACTAACCTGTTGCCGTGACAGAGCCGAGAAATGTTGAACAATCCGAAATCTGATATCACAACTTTGCCATTTTCCAAGAATATATTCTTTGATTTCAAGTCCTTATGGAAGATCCCTCTTGCATGTAAGAATCCCATCCCTTGTAATATCTGGGATGCAATAATTATTGTCCTGTTCATCTGGAACTTCTCCTTGCGGACATAATTGAACAGAGTTTGACCACTACAGTAACTGAAAATTAAAACATAGGCATATTAATTGCAATATTTAAGACTTTGTATAAATGTGTGACTTATTGTAAAGACAAAATTTTGTATTAATGTTTGATGTAGTGTTACAACAGCTATGTGTATAAATGTTTGATGTAGTGTTACAACAGCAATGTATATAAGTGTTTGATGTAGTGTTACAACAGCAATGTGTATAACTGTTTGATGTAGTGTTACAACAGCAATGTGGATAAATGTTTGATGTAGTGTTACAACAGCTATGTGTATAAATATTTGATGAAGTGTTACAACAGCAATGAGTATAAATGTTTGATGTAGTGTTACAACAATAATGTGTATAAACGTTTGATGTAGTGTTACAACAGCAATGTATATAAGTGTTTGATGTAGTGTTACAACAGCAATGTGTATAACTGTTTGATGTAGTGTTACAACAGCAATGTGTATAACTGTTTGATGTAGTGTTACAACAGCAATGTGTATAACTGTTTGATGTAGTGTTACAACAGCAATGTGGATAAATGTTTGATGTAGTGTTACAACAGCTATGTGTATAAATATTTGATGAAGTGTTACAACAGCAATGAGTATAAATGTTTGATGTAGTGTTACAACAGCAATGTATATAAGTGTTTGATGTAGTGTTACAACAGCAATGTGGATAAATGTTTGATGTAGTGTTACAACAGCAATGGGTATAAATGTTTGATGTAGTGTTACAACAGTAATGTGTATAAACGTTTGATGTAGTGTTACAACAGCAATGTATATAAGTGTTTGATGTAGTGTTACAACAGCAATGTATATAAGTGTTAGATGTAGTGTTACAACAGCAATATGTATAAATGTTTGATGTAGTGTTACAACAGCAATGTGTATAACTGTTTGATGTAGTGTTACAACAGCAATGTGTATAACTGTTTGATGTAGTGTTACAACAGCAATGTGGATAAATGTTTGATGTAGTGTTACAACAGCAATGAGTATAAATGTTTGATGTAGTGTTACAACAGCAATGTGTATAACTGTTTGATGTAGTGTTACAACAGCAATGTGTATAACTGTTTGATGTAGTGTTACAACAGCAATGTGGATAAATGTTTGATGTAGTGTTACAACAGCAATATGTATAAATGTTTGATGTAGTCTTACAACAGCAGTGTGTATAAATGTTTGATGTAGTTTTACAACAGCAATGTGTATAAACATATCTTTTTTCTGTTTTATTCTAGTAAAGCATAATCTACATTAGGAGATTTTTTCCACTTCTACAATGAGGGTGATTTTATCTTGACAGTGAATACCAGTACATACCATACAATATACAGTAATTACATGTGAAGGGCAAAACTAATGCTGGGTGATTATAAATTTCACCTGTGAAGGGTAAATATTTGACTTGGCAAACATATCCCAGTGTACAGTTTATTCTTAAATTCACCAACAACTGCCCAATGACTAAATGCTTGTCAGATTAATATTGATCAGCATTCCTAACATTGACGTGGCGTGATCCATACCTAGTTATAATAGCTGGAGGCTTCATACACGCTCCGGCAAATAAAATAAGGTTATCGTGTCTCTTGTTGATCAACATAGCCACCTGCAACAGAAACATCCAAACAGATTCAATCAAACATCATCAGACATTAAGGCAGGGATCAATCTAGGTTTTAGGGGAATTTATCCTTTTTTCAGATTTGGGGGAAATTAAAATTTTGATACAAGGCTCTAGCATCATGAAGGTAAAAGATAAATGTTTTGTCCGACATACATGTGTGCAGCATATTTCAATTTTTAAACAATATTTAGCTTAAAATTGTAGAACTTTTGTTTAAATTATGTGGAGAAAATGTATATATGCAGTATTAGGCATTTTAACTGTTGAACTTCAAAGAAAACATATACAGGGAAAATATTTTGAAGAAAAAACTGCTATTTTCTTGTTGAAGTGGGGGAATTTTGAAGCACACAGGGAGAATTTCAAAGAACAGAGTAATTTTCTTCTGTAGGGGAAACTACCAATAACCGGTAGTGAATCAAGTCTAGATTGATCCCTGATTAAGGGAATAGTAAAAGACTGTCATCATATCAAAGGTATATTATAAAATCAAGCAATATCATCTTACTTCTAATTTTTACAAGTCTATACTGTGAAATTACTAATTTTTCGTTGGGTTTTCAATTTCATTGATTTCGTGGGTAACCGTCATCCACAAATTCATAGGTCCAACCAGTAATTACAAGCCTGACATAAAGCAATTCTTCGTGTGTGTGGATACTCGTAATCCACAAATTGATGTACCCACAAAATGGTAGTTTTTCAGAAACCTTGAAATTTGGGCCCCACGAAAATATCTGATTACACACAGTAATATTGAAAACATCTAAAATACTTTTAAAAAGTTGAACTATTGAGCAATGAAAAGTTACATACCTCTTGTTTGAATTCCGACATTTGTGCCTGTGTGTCCATATCAGAATCTATATTTAACATCTTAATGGCCACATCTCCGTGCCACAGGCCCCTGGAACATGGACAATATTTGTAATACACAAATACATTTTTTTTATACATACATAAAAGATACTCTCCTTTAGGAACACAAATAAAAATTCCTCAGTTAAAATAGTATGCACCTTTTGATATTCTATCAACATCAAATGGATTTTTTTGAATTCCTTTAAAATGATGAATTACAAATCAACAAAACAACTGTATCATGGAGCAACTGAATGGCAGATGGATGCTTATTTAATGGTAGATAGTTCTGATATTTGAACTGCGAGGTAAATATCAACAGTTTTCAAAGGAATTTCAATTGATATCTTTTTGTTTTATAAATTTAGTGCAAAGTATCATAACTGGACCCTTCCAATGCATTGTTGTAACAAAATGTTTCAAAATACTGAAAGCTACATTGATACTTTACTTTACGCACACAAATGTTTAATTATTCTTTTATGTGTTGAAATAGTTACCAGTATTGTTTAATTACAACTGAGTTTTGAACCGACTTACCCGATTGTTCTGTAGGGCAATGGTGATCAAAATAAAGAAGTGATACTAAATCATCACGATGTGACAGCACCAAAGGACCCAGTCCCTATAAGGGTCCATCGCACTTACCTATATACAGCACCAAGGGACCCAGTCCCTATAAGGGTCCATCACACTTACCTATATACAGCACCAAGGGACCCAGTCCCTATGAGGGTCCCTCACACTTACATATATACAGCACCAAAGGACCCAGTCCCTATAAGGGTCCCTCACACTTACATATATACAGCCCCAAAGGACCCAGTCCCTATAAGGGTGCCTCACACTTACCTATATACAGCACCAAGGGACCCAGTCCCTATAAGGATCCCCTTACACTTACCTATATACAGCACCAAAGGACCCAGTCCCTATGAGGGTCCCTCACACTTACCTATATACAGCACCAAGGGACCCAGTCCCTATAAGGGTCCATCACCCTTACCTATATACAGCACCAAAGTACCCAGTCCCTATAAGGGTCCATTACACTTACCTATATACAGCCCCAAAGGACCCAGTCCCTATAAGGGTCCCTCACACTTCCCTATATACAGCACCAAAGGACCCAGTCCCTAGAAGGGGCCCTCACACTTACCTATATACAGCACCAAAGGACCCAGTCCCTATGAGGTCACCTAACTTCACCTCCTCAAATGGAATTATCCAGTCTTTTAATGTAACTGATAACTGAAAATGAAACAAAAATCACAATAGAGTACGAAACTCTGTGGACAGATTTGGTCAAGTGGTTAACATTATTGCCTTCCAGGCAGACAGTCAGAGTTTATTTCTGCAGTCATTGAAGCATGGATTTTCAGAAAAGTATTTTTCTCCTGCCTACACATTACAAGTAACCCAAGAGAAGTATAAAGTGGACTGGGTGGGAGCTCGGTGTCAGTACTGTAGCATTCAAGTGATTTGACATTCAGGAAAATTCCTACTGTTGGCAGCATTGTCCCACCTCAAAACAGAACACTAATACCCTTACAGCATATGCAAGCATAAACCCATGAAGAAGTACAGGTGAAAAGGCAGTTGGCACCTGAGAAGACAGTACCTACAAAACTCTTCTAATTCTATTGATTGATATATCATTGTTTTTATTGTAGTAATTGATTGTAAGCATTACATGTAGGTTTACTCGAAGTAGAAATGATCAAATGTTGTCTAAGAAATATATCAGGATGCCATTGTCTATACCAGCTGTGACCTACAGGGTCGTACACTTACACTATTCTGTCCATTCTAGCTGTGACCTACAGGTTCGTACACTTACACTATTCTGTCCATTCTAGCTGTGACCTAAAGGGTCTTACACTTACACTATTCTGTCTATTCCAGCTGTGACCTAATGGGTCATCTTGGCTGTCCATGGAGTCCACCCTGTCCAGCAGAGTTTTGTCCGATGTGTTACTCTGTAATGAGAAAAAGTAATGGATAAGACAGCTGTATTTTGTCAGTAATGAGTTCATTATAGACAGAGGGGCTTGGGTCATTTACTTCGAAATCAGATATTTTTGTGGGGTCCAAATTTTTGGGTTTTCTGAAAAAGCACCATTTCATTGGTACATGAATTTGTGGATTACGAGTACCCACTCATACAGAGGGTGGCTTTATGTCAATTTGTAATTAATTTGTGGACCTAGGAATTCGTGGATTGAAATTACCTACGAACTCAACAAAATCAAAAATTCCACGAACATTAGTGATTTAACAGTACCTGACAAAAAAATTGCTTGATATTTTTTGAATGGTTGGCTAAGCATTTAACATATTCGTGAAAGATTGTTGATAATAATTGATAGCACATTAAAGTTATTAAAGTAAAGTTATATATCCAATGTACTAACATTGTAGTTTTATTTGTCAGAAATAATTCACTCATAAATTTGATTTTATTCAAATAAAAATTATCATAAAAGAAATGTTACTTACATCTACTAAGGTTTTGTTACTATCATCTGACGTATTGGTATCTCTGAAAAATAAAAATAACAAAAACCTGTTATTATCACACATTTAAGGTTATGCAATCTCAATTTCATTTAACGAGAAGCCAATAGGCCTGAAAATATCTCACCAAGTTTTAACTTGTTTCTAGATAAGCAAATTAAACACATACAAGCTTAAAATGAGCTGTAGATGAAACAATTAACTTAATTTTACATTTTTAAATATACATTTTCTTTTCCTACCGGACATGAGAAATAAGGTATCAAACCAGTGGGGTTGGGGGTGGGGTTGGGGTTGGGGTTGGGGTCGGGTGGTCACTAAAGCTATAAATCCTCTGAATCCACAACTCTCCCCAGGACACAAGCACGTAAACTGGTCATGTGTCCGAAGCGTGGGGTGAGGTCTAGGAAATAACTGCTATATAAAGAAACCCAAAGAAACTGGCGTCATATGGGACATCCTGGTGTGCCATTCAACCCCAAACTGCTACCACTACTACTCCCCCCAGGACCATAATGTCTTCACTTATACTAAACTGAGTATTTTCAGGACTGTTTTGTATCACATACCTGTTGAATCTTGTTATAGTAATACAAGCAATTTTCAGACCATGAAATACGACGTTCTGTATTGCACATGTGCAATACCGAATGTTGTATTTACCTACTAGCCGGAACTACTTTTTATGGGAATCCCCTTGTCATGGCGAACTGAAAAGTTCCCTGTATTTGCAAAAAATATCAAAGTTTATAAAATCTTTGTATCGATCTCTACCAAATGCGGAAGGTATGTGATAAAAGCTAGACCACACTTGGGTTTTTATAACGAATCAGAAAGCACTCATTTATTGCACGGACGTATATATTCACTCGTGCGCGGCAGCGCACTTGTGTTCCGCACACTTGTGACTAAATTCGTCCGCGCAATAAAACTTGTGCTTTCTGATTCGTTATAAAAACACAAGCGTGTGGTCTTGCATATGTATCAAATAAAGGAAAACTCTGTAAATCAATTTTTCAGTGGTACATTCTTCCAGAGCAATCTTCTTTAGAATTACGTCTATCTATAACTTCCCAACCTCTGTACATAGGGGATCCACTACTTTCATTCATACAAAATGTCTCAGGAATGCTTCATACAAAAGGTAGTTACAAATTCTGTTCAGCCAATCTTAAGGGATGTGTTGTGTAGATTCAAGAACAGTACTTTACAGTATCATTCAGACTATCTGTGTATTTGTTATATTTTGGAATGTGGGATCAGGGTGTACTTACGTTGTTACACTGATTTTCACAGGTTCACTACTATTCGTTTCTGTAGCCTTGTCTACTTTTAACGGCTTGGTGTCTGTAAAAAAAATCCATGTAATTCATCAGTAATGTTCTTAATTTAGAAAATAATCAATTAGTCAACAGGTTTCTAAACAAATTTGTTTAATCACATCCAATATTTGTAACTGGAAAATTAAACTGTCACTGACAGTGATGATTATACTGTGAAATCAGATATTTTCATTTGGCCCAAATTTTGTGGTTTCCCCGACAACTCAAATGGAGAATTGCTTTATATAAAACTTGTAATTATTTTGTGCACCTATGAATTAATTGATGAAGATTACCCGTGAAATCAATGAATTAAAAAACCCATGAAAACTAGTGACTTAACAGTACACAGCTTACATATGTGTGAACTTACCTTGGATTCCTAATAATAATTATTTCACTTCTAAAAACTGATTCTATCCGCTCAATTGCACTGAGGTATGAGCCTCGTGATTGGTAAGAGTTTTTCACCCGACACCAATCAATTAGCTAACTATTTGACTTTGATTTTGTCACGACATATTCTAGGGGTGCAGAGAGTGTAAGTGAGCTCACCTCTTAAATTTCGAGGGTGTCACCAATTAAATGTGATTTAATGACTTAGTGTAAGCGAACAATGAAGATGTTACAAAAACATGATCACTTACCTGGATAATGGAACTGTTGGCCTTTTCTGTGAGGTGAGGGCCCTGGGGAGGGGGAGGCGATGTGCCCCGCGGGAGAGTTAATGTACGGGGCGGGGGAGGATGTTGTGCTGGAGTTACAGGACGAGCTGGAATCTGAATTGAGCACAGGTACAGAGCGGTTTGGTTTCAGGCCTGGGCCGTCCCCATGGTAGGTATCTAAGTATGGTTCTGTGTCTCTCCGTGTCTGGACAGGTGATCCTGTCATACGCAAAAATACTATACATAGAAACAAAGAGGCCCATGGGCCTTAATGGTCACCTGAGTCCTACAGTATTTATTTTTGTTGTTGAAATATGTACCAATTTGAGTAAAAAAGAGTTAAGTATAACGTTAACTTAAGTTTGTTAGGACAATGAGCTGATCATTCCTATGTTGAGTTTCAGTTAAATCAGCCTATTAGAACTTGTTTTTAAGTTTGAAATAGTTATTTTCAAAATAGCGGCCGTGGCAGCCATATTGGATTTCTGATTGACACGAAAAATAACAACACTTTGTCAGGACCATGAGTTGATCATTCCTACTAAGTTTCAGTTCAATCGGCCCAGCAGAACTTGACTTTAAGTTTGAAATAGTTTTTCAAAATGGCGGCCGTGGTGGCCATATTGGATTTCTGATCGACCCGAAAAGTAAAAACACTTGGTCAGGGAGATGTCAGTAACCTTCCCATGAAATATTAATGAAATCACTTTGACAGTATTTCAGCTTAAGTTGAAAAGGTAAAATGTTAACGGACGACGCACGCAGAGACGGATAGCAATAGGTCACTTGAGCTAAAGCTCAGGTGACCTTAAAACATATACTGTAGATATGACAGGTAATTCTGTCATTAAAACATTGTACAAATTCATATTCAATGACTTTCAAAGGTATTTTTAGAATCGCTACTTTCCCTGATTCAGGAAAAGCAGATGGCCAGATCAAAAGTCAGATTACTGGGCTGTTTTTTTTTTAAGAATATAAGACTTTTTGATAGTAAGTTATTATCATGCATCTATAATGATAAAAAGTAAATGTGCAAAAAACATCCACATATAATAGAATAGTTATTTTTTTTATTTTTTTTGTCTGGAAACCAGAGAGTTCTACATTAAATTTGATGATCTAAATTGAAAATTAAATAATCTGGAAGTCAGAAACACAACAAGGCAAAATTCAATTATAACATAACTTCCGTCAGTCCATGAATGTTGTTCTGTATTCTTCAATTGTCAGACTTGAATTGATCTCAGAGTTAATTATGTCTAACTGCTGTTTAATTCATTCTGACTTTATTTTTATAAGCTGAATTGGACAAGAACATAATTTTTATGCTTTCTTCAAATCTGGCCATTTACTTTTAACCAAAAGACATAAACAATAAAATACGTGTAATTGATATTTCCTAAATAATGCAAAAACTTTGGAACTAAACTAAAGTTATCATGAGAAAAATGGTGACAGGAATAAAGACTTACCCTCCCAAAAGCTGTCTGGGTAGTCACCCGCACAGTTCACACTGACTTTCCCCGCACAATCTCGATGACATTTAAATCTGGCAACAAATGGACTTGGTGAGCATATCAACAACCTATACCCTTCCTAAATACATCACCGAAAAGTATAGAAACAGTGTTATCTACCCTTCTTTGTTTAGTCAAATTTTAACGTGAACTCCCAAGTTCAATATTTCCTAAAATAAAGTGAAATGAATAGACTTGTTCTCAATACAAAAGCTGAATCATTCATATGAATATGTATCAATATATAGTAAATATGTCTAAACCACAAACATTAATATGAGTGTCTTTACATTAATATTTGTAGAAAGCAGCTGAAAACAAATTAACTTTCTAAAACAATTTTCTCTGTGATCCAACACATTCCAAAACCATTGTTTTGTCTTATTTTTGTCATGGCAGTCATGTGATTATCTGTGTTTTGTTATCTCCGTTCCCAGTCCATGGCGACATAAGAGATAGACAGATGAAGAGACTTTGAGTATAGCAGTATTACTGTGCATCATATGACAGTAATAATTACGTCAACCAAGCATCACAAGTGATATACAAATCCCCTTGCATTCACACATTGTGACATATGTAAGAGGAAATGAAGCCGCTAGAGCGATGAGGAGGTTTTTTCTAGAAATAGTAACAGTGACATTGACCTTCAACGTAGAAACCCGAAATGAGACCTTGTTCAAGGCATTGACATACCAAACCCTTGTATGAAGTTTCATGAAATTCCATTGAGGAGGAATGAAGTCGATAGAGCGATGACAAATAGTGTAACATAAATGTAGGTACAGTTTTCATACTGAAAGTAGAACCTATTACGAAATTTACCATTGACAGCTAACTAGACACAACTGGAATACAATATGCAAATGAAGTTTCAGGTGGTGTTTTTTTTAACAATCTTTCTTGAAACACATAGTCATTCTTAAACAAATAGTTCGTTTTCACAGTATTGCAGAAATATACATACGTATATGAAATAGAATGCTGTCAAATTAAACAAATGTTTATTCTTTAACTGTATACATTTTGTAAACAATTTTAGAACATTTTAATATTAAATCACATCTTAAAACATTGTATCTAACATCAGTTCAAGAACAATATGAATGAAAAGTAGCACAATGTACAAATATTGTCATTTCATTCAAAAATATTTCAGATGATTATTAATTCAATATGTGAATATAAATAATATTTTCATTGGTAATATATTAATAAAAGAACAGTAATTTATTAATCAGTATATATATAAATATATATAAAATCCACCTAATTTCATATACATAGTTGAATATATGAATGCTAACAGAAAACATGTCAACATAATTTACAAAACAAAATTATTGATTCCATAAAAAGATGCCCAGGAAAATCGACTGTTCACCTGGACATCTTTATTTTTAATTTAAATTTCTATAGAATATGGTACCTATATTAAAGAGAACAAGGAAAATATGTGGACAACATGTTATAAAGACTAACTGCCCATGATTATATTTGTATCATCATCCCTTCCGAGCAGGTGAGCTAAAAAGAAAATATATGTAAAAAAAAAGAATTTAAGACAAGAAATACGGGAACAATATCCACATTTTTACAACACCTAAAACACTGACAGGAGAGGTTGCAGAGGGGAGACAATGCCAGCGACATACTTACTTGCAATCCTTGCAAACTTTTCCATTTAAGTAGATGACTTTAGAACAAACGTCACAGTTACTTCCAAATATGGTAAAGGATTTTTTTTCAAATCTACAAAGAGAAGAAAGTCGGGAGGTGACAACAACAGGGCAACAACACAACATCAACAACCTCTTTACTTGTAGTACTCACAAACATTGGATTCATGGCTCGTTGGTTTTGGTTTTGTATTTTTACTGTTTATTTCAATTATGTTGATATTAATTAACCCTTTTACCACTGTAGACCATAATGGACTCATCCAGATCAATGCATGGTAGAGTCTACTAAAGTTTTAAGACAGAACATTTTGGAGGCGAATCCTTTCCTCAAACTATAATTTGAATGATCATTTTTGTGCAAATTTGAAGATCTATTGGTAGAATATTTATGTAAATTAATAAACACTTTCATAAAGATTTCATTGAAATGTAAAAAAAATATCTCAAATTCTTGTAAAATCATGGACAGATGTCATTTAATTGGGGCTGAATCATTGATCACAAGTTTTGGAATGTTTCCTGTAAATTTTTTCCGTGATATATTTCAGATTTGCTTGCGTGTTTAGAGCCATTTTCACCAAAAAGAGAAATACTTGTGAGGCACTACATGTAAAGACTTAAAAACAGAGCATTCTGGCTAACACTGATGACTTTTTGGCAATTTTTCATGGAACACATTATTAGATTCTGGAGACTACATCTAAATATGTTTAGGGGAAAAAAAGAATAAAGTTTCTATGAAGTTACAGAGTTAGCCAGATGTAAATTAAATGAAAAGATAAAAAATTCAAACTGAAAAACAGTAAAAAATCAACAGAAATTAAAAGATGTCAGCTGACACTAAATAAACTTCAAAAGAAACGTCAGTGGTAAAGTATTTTAAAAGTGTACAACGAAAATTCATTTGTCCTGGCACTTTCGATCTGAAGTCTGGAACAGCACATTTTCCCGATGATGCCCAACAATTTTACAAAGTTTCTAAATGTGAGCGTGATGAAAATACAGGTTTTTCTGATTATGTTTTCTTCATTTGATTAGAATAAAAAAGATTCCCTGTAAAAAGGCCATAATCATTTGTTTTTTCTATATTTCAATGAACACATTCACCCCTGGATTTAACAGTAGACTGTCCGATTCATGGTCTTGGAAGAGTCTAAATTTTGACTTTTGAGTTGCTGATTTTTTTTTATTATTTTTTTTATTACAATATACTTAAAAGAGTTTATGGAATTTTATGACTGCATTTTTAATCATAATTTTTCTGACAGATTGCAGCATGGTAACTTTAACCTTCATTGAAACAAAAACCACACATTAGAACTTGTTTAAGTAGATTTTTTATGTTCCCAAACGTTCATTTAGAGCCACATCAAGGGAAATTCACATCAAGGACAAGGAATGAAACAAATAAGAAAATAAAAAATTCCCTATCAAATCGAGTCGGACTAAAAAACATAGAGAATAGCTACGAAATCAAAGACATTAAACAAAGCCGACAAAAGGTGCAAACCGAAGCTTACAAGTGCATGATGGGACAAAATGTACAACATCGTTACAACCAACTAATCACATGATGATCTGTGTCACCAGGGCGAACCCTGGAGAGGGTTACCAAGGGAGACAACACAGATGCTACAATCTTACTTGCACTCTTTGCATTTGTATCCAAGAAACATCTGTTTGTGACAGTGGTCGCATGTTGTTATCTTAAAGGTGTTACAGAACCTAATGTTGAAAAGCAACAACATGTTAGATAATCACAAGCTATAATCTGTGGTAGAAACATCAAAGAATCCAAAATTCGGACAACTTAGGGCCTTAATTTGTCTGTTTATGTAGATCAAAAAGTGTGACTTCTTCTTTTACATCCTGAAGAGTAAAGCTTGACAGACCTCTAAATGGTAAAATATAAACAAAGAAAATGTTTGCCGAGGTTCAACAGAAAACAAAATCAGATCACAAGGTACGCCATCTTCATAAGGGTAGGCAGGGGATGTAGTGTGGCCACTTGCTTTTCAACAAGACAGCAGGGTTTGGACTCTCCGGTCAAACGTGAAAAAGTATCGGGTCACCTGCCTGACTACTTGGGTTTTCTCAAAGTATTCCCCCTGTGTACTTCCATACACGCAAACAAAAGTGATTAATGTAAGTAAATTAAAGTTGTATAAAAACTGTTCTACTATAAGCTATATTTCATACAGAAACAACTTCAATCCAACTGGAAAAAGAGGCCCAATGGGCCTGCATCACTCACCTGGTATTATTCTCACACTTGTAATCTTAAAAGTGGACTAAAATACAGCTACAGGCAGAATATCAGTGTTTGATTCATAAGAACCTATTAAAAGATTTAAACATATGATGCCTGTGACCTTAAATGTCAAACAGGGACATTAGGTTGAAAGTAGGTCAAGGTCATTCATTTGAACAAACTTGGTAGTCCTTCATCCCAGCATGCTACAGGCCCAATTTTAGTACCCTGGGCCTTTTGGTTATTGAGAAGAAGTCGTTTGAAGATTTTACGACATTTGACCCCTGTGATCTTGAAAGTTGGTCAAGGTCATTCATTTGAACTAACTGTGTAGCCCTTCATCTCAGCATGCTACATGCCCAATATCAGTACCCTGGGCCTTTTGGTTATTGAGAAGTCGTTTGAAGATTTTAATACATCTGACCCCAGTTACCTTGATAGTGGGTCAAGGTCATTCATTTGAACAAACTTGGTAGCCCTTCATCTCAGCATGCGGCAGGCCAAATATCAGTTCCCTGGGCCTTTTGGTTATTAAGAAGTCGTTTGAAGATTTTACGACATTTGACCCCTGTGATCTTGAAAGTCGGTCAACCTCATTCATTTGAACTAACTGTGTAGACCTTCATCTCAGCATGCTGCAGGCCCAATATCAGTACCCTGGGCCTTTTGGTTATTAAGAAGTTGTTTGAAAAGTTTAAGATATTTGACCCATGTGACCTTGAAAGTGGGTCAAGGTCATTCATTTGAACAAAGTTGGTAGCCCTTCATCCCAGCCAGCTACAGGCCAAATATCAGTACCCTTGGCCTTTTGGTTATTCAGAATAAGTTGTTTAAAGTAAAATGTTGACGCCGGACGGACGGCAACGGACGCCGCACCATGCCATAGGCTCACTTGGCCCTTTGCATTTGGAACATGTTGATGAAACCGACCTAATTCTGGTCCAGAAAGATAAAGCTAATACTACCAGTGAAGAACCTGGAAAGGTTGGTGAAAGATTGATAAGCTTAGCTCTTGCCTTGATTGATGCAAAAAGAGCTATGGAGTATAACAAAAGAAACAGAGCTATACATGTATATCAAGTCTACACAACGTGAGTGGTCATTATCTCATACAGAACCGATGTACAGTAAAGGCGAACACTTAATACCACTTTCACTATGAGGCGGACAAAAATTAAATGTTTCACATAACACCTACATACCAACTTCATTAAAAAAACATGATAAATATGCCCCAGCTTGGCTTTGATGGCAATGGAGCTGACTGCAAAATCTAACTCAAGGAATAGAGCTTAACACAAAGCCCAACAAAAGTCAATAAAGCAGAATATATAGGTCACAGTGACCTACATTTGATATAATCTTTTAGTTCTTTAAGTAATAATTTTGCATTACAAATGACCAAAGGGCTATATGTATGATATAAATATGAATCTGGGCAGGATTCCCAACTTGGGTTCATAACACTGCCCTTGCCAGGATAAATAATTACGTTAGGTTTGCATAACGTAGATAAAAATAGCAAGAAAGTTATGGGCTGGACCAAGCCAGCCAGCCAGCCAGCCAGCCAGATGCTAAATAACAACAGTCATGCTTGGTCCAAGCCTTTCGGGCCCCCGCCTTTCATAAAGGATTGTGTGTGTGGACCGCATCCTTATGTCACATCCATATTTGAAACTGGAAGTTCGCACACAAACAGGAAGTTTTCCTCAATTTTACTGTATCTTATAGTCTAAAATTATCTTACTCTTAATTAAGAAACAAAATTTAAAATTTCTTGTCTTTGAATATAAAAACTTTTAATCTAAATACATGTAGTTTTGGTTTTGAACTATCTTAAACAAACAAGTGTAGGGTTTTGTCTGATGGTTTAAATAAATATTGTCAGGAGGGAAATGCAAGTAGTAGGTACCTGAAACAAAGCGATACCTACCTGTGGTTACCATGGAGCTGATGTTGTTTAGGTGACTTGGGCACGGCTAGCGTATCTGCAAGTAAAAGGGGCCAACACTTCAACATCACTCAGCTATGTACTTACTTGAGTCAATCCGAATCTTAACAGGTTGTTCCATACAAATCCTAATGGCCAAAACAAGTACATTTAAGGCCCAAACAAGTACACTGAAGCATCATACAACATACAAATAAGGTTAACATTGTATTTCGGCAAATATTGTCCAAATTTCTTGATATTTAAAATGTTTTTCTTTCATTTACAAGCAATGTTCAACAATATTTAATTTCAATCAAAATTCCTCCCTCTGTCTTCTTTTCGGTTTCTCATTTTGTGATTTTTGCAATGAATTAAAGTTTTTTTTATATAATTCTGTCCGAAAAAACACACATTGTGATATGCTGTTATATTGTAAAGTTAAGATTTCATGACGAAATCTGATACATGCCTTGTCAAATTACTGTAAATCATGAATAGACATTTTTGCAATTGTGTTTAAATAAAGCAGCATGTTCTTGTGATATGAATACAAAATCAACAAAAACATCATACATACGACGGTATATTTATTACATGTTAAAATATGATAAATAAATCGCAGGACATTTGAATTCAAGATCCCGTCCTTCTATGAATCACCCCTGAAAAATTCATCATGTGTCTTCAGGGGTGAGTAATTAAAGGTCTATAGTCCAACAGAAGTTGCAGGTTTCCATTTCTCGTAAACAACACAGCACCTTCAAATGATGTACCTAAACTTATGTCCATAACAAACAAAGAAAGACAAACATATTAGGTGATTACTATACATACCCGTGACTTGTTCAGAGCAGGAGCAAATATAAACTGCTAATCGGCTACATTTTGCAAAATACTTCCTCTTTTACTAAATGACAAAGACAGTTTATCACAAAAGATGTTTCTGTTATTTTTTCATTGATATTAATTCTCAATACTCACAAATGATTGAATTTAAACACAATCGCAAAAAATATCTATGTCATGAAAATATTTACAGTAATAATAACTAGCTGATCCATGACATTGCAGGAAAAACACACCATCCCCATGCCTAACTAAATCCATACAAACATTCCTACTTCTGCAATCAGGAGAAGACACATTTAAATATACAATCAGCCAATACAACATACAACCNCAACATGTCCCTCCCCATACAATAAACAACATGTCCCTCCCCATACAATAAACAACATGTCCCTCCTCATACAATACATAAAATGTCCCTCCTCATACAATAAACAACATGTCCCTTCCCATACAATAAACAACATGTCCCTCCTCATACAATACATAACATGTCCCTCCCCATACAATACATAACATGTCCCTCCTCATACAATACATAACATGTCCCTCCCCATACAATACATAACATGTCCCTCCTCATACAATACATAACATGTCCCTCCCCATACAATACATAACATGTCCCTCCTCATACAATACATAACATGTCCCTCCCCATACAATACATAACATGTCCCTCCTCATACAATACATAACATGTCCCTCCCCATACAATACATAACATGTCCCTCCCTATACAATACATAACATGTCCCTCCCCATACAATACATAACATGTCCCTCCCCATACAATACATAACATGTCCCTCCCCATACAATAAACAACCTGTCCCTCCCCATACAACACATAACATGTCCCTCCCCATACAACATACAACTGGCCCCTCCCCATACAACATACAACATGTCCCTCTCCATACAATACATAACATGTCCCTCCCCATACAACACACAACCTGTCCCTCCCCATACAACACACAACCTGTCCCTCCCCATACAATTCATAACATGTCCCTCCCCATACAACACACAACCTGTCCCTCCCCATACAACATGTCCCTCCCCATACAACATACAACCAGTCCCTCCCCATACAACATACAACCTGTCCCTCCCATACAACAAACAACCTGTCCTTCCCCATACAATAAACAACATGTCCCTCCCCATACAATACATAACATGTCCCTCCCCATACAACACATAACACGTCCCTCCCCATACAACACACAACCTGTGCCTCCCCATACAACACACAACCTGTGCCTCCCCATACAATACAAAACATGTCCCTCCCCATACAACACATAACACGTCCCTCCCCATACAACACACAACCTTTCCCTCCCCATACAACACACAACCTGCCCCCCCCCATACAATAACCAACACGTCCCTCCCCATACAATACATAACATGTCCCTCCCAATCCAACACACAACCTGTCCCTCCCCATATAACACACAACCTTTCCCTCCCCATACAACACACAACCTGCCCCTCCCCATACAACACACAACCTGCCCCTCCCCATACACCACACAACCTGTCCCTCCCCATACAATTCATAACATGTCCCTCCCCATACAACACATAACACGTCCCTCCCCATACAACACACAACCCGACCCTCCCCATACAACACACAACATATCCCTCCCCATACAACACACAACATGTCCCTCACCATACAATACATAACATGTCCCTCCCCATATAACACACACCCTGTCCCTCCCCATACAACACACAACCTGTGCCTCCCCATACAACACACAACCTGTGCCTCCCCATACAATACATAACATGTCCCTCCTCATACAATACATAACATGTCCCTCCCCATATAACAGACAACCTGTCCCTCCCCATACAACACACACCCTGTCCCTCCCCATACAATAAACAACATGTCCCTCCCCATACAATACATAACATGCCCCTCCCCATACAACACACAACCTGTGCCTCCCCATACAACACACAACCTGTGCCTCCCCATACAACACACAACCTGTGCCTCCCCATACAATACATAACATGTCCTTCCCCATATAACACACAACATGTCCCTCACCATACAATACATAACATGTCCCTCCCAATACAACACACAACCTGTCCCTCCCCATATAACACACATGTCCCTCCCCATACAACACACAAACTGTCCCTCCCCATACAACACACAACATGTCCCTCACCATACAATACATAACATGTCCCTCCCCATATAACACACAACCTTTCCCTCCCCATACAACACACAACCTTTCCCTCCCCATACAACACACAACCTTTCCCTCCCCATACAACACACAACCTGCCCCCCCCCATACAATAACCAACACGTCCCTCCCCATACAATACATAACATGCCCCTCCCCATACAACACACAACCTGCCCCTCCCCATACAACACACAACCTGGCCCTCCCCATACAACACACAACGTGTCCCTCCCCATATAACACACAACCTTTCCCTCCCCATACAACACACAACCTGCCCCCCCCCATACAATAACCAACACGTCCCTCCCCATACAATACATAACATGCCCCTCCCCATACAACACACAACCTGCCCCTCCACATACAACACACAACCTGTCCCTCCCCTTACAACATGTCCCTCCCCATACAACAAACAACCTGTCCCTCCCCATACAACACACATGTCCCTCCCCATACAACAATAAACACAAACCAAACAAATAGTAAAATCCCATATAAAGTGAACAAAAAATAAAACTTATAATAGCAACAAAACGACTATTGCACCAGACTAGAAAGGGAGGTAATGCACCATTGTCTATTCCAAAAGAAGTCAACTTGGTTGGTTTGATTCTTTGGCTATTATACTGGACAAGGGGATACATTGTTTACCACTCCTTCTGATAGACTCCAGCAGGCAGTCCAATTCACTGTTACAGGGATGTTTGGTTTAAGGTTGGCACACAAGCCACTACACAAGAAATTGTATCTGTGTATACTATATAAATTGTGTTTATGCAATTTAACATCTCACGTCCACCATTTCTATTTTCTATTTTTCTTTTCAGTTTTACATCTTTATTTGTCTTTTTCTTATTATTTGAAACTAGAATAATATGTTTTAAATTGTTGTCTTGTTATTTCCCTTCAATGCTGAAACCAATGTAAAAGTTTAAGATGATTCAAGTTTTAAGGCTGAAACCAATGTAAAAAGGTTAAGACTATTCAAGTTTTAAGCCTGAAACCAACGTAAAAGTTTAAAACTTTTCAAGTTTTAAGCCTGAAACCAATGTAAAAGTTTAAGACTATTCAAGTTTTAAGCCTGAAACCACTGTAAAAGGTTAAGACTATTCAAGTTTTAAGGCTGAAACCAATGTAAAAGTTTAAGATGATTCAAGTTTTAAGCCTGAAACCAACGTAAAAGTTTAAAACTTTTCAAGTTTTAAGCCTGAAACCAATGAAAAAGTTTAAGACTATTCAAGTTTTAAGCCTGAAACCAATGATGGCATAACCCGAGGTATCTATATACAAAAAATAAAACTTATCGGTGATAGCCACCAGTAAGTCCGAATTGGCACCGATTCTTTATTCAAAGTGTTATTAATTCTGAAGATTAGTTGAAAATTGAAACTGAATTTAATATCAAAACTCATAACACTACCAGTAAGTATTCTATCTAAATTAAAATACTATGAAATGTGATATATATTTCGTGTTGTTTTATCTGAAGTGCTCATAAATTTCGATAATGACAAGAATATCCACACTAAGACAATAATTAATGCAAGTGCAGTCCAGTGGTAAAAGCGTGTGCTTTTTTAAACTATGCATGTGCATTGCATGACTGACTTAAATCGAGTTAAGAGAATACAAAAACTCAGAACAGGTCTACCAACTTGAAATTTTCAACAAAAGATTCATTGTGTTGACAGCTGTGCAGTTTGATATAAATGGCATGCAAATATCTTCATCAATTAATTCACTAAGTTCTAACTCACTGTACACCAGTCTTTGATTTGGTAAGGTTCAAATGTGACTTTAGGGGGAATGGGTTAAACAGGCTTTCCAAGCTCTCGGACTACAGTTTTNACTCATTCACCCCTACATATTTAAACTGGACTTGACCAGTCTTTGAGTTGGTATGGTTCAAATGTGACTTTAGGGGAATGGGTTAAACAGGCTTTCCAACCTCTCGGACTACAGTTTCGACACAAATTGATTATTTCCATGAAATGTCATTTTGAAATATGGTTATTAAGGACTGAATATATTAAGCGCTAAAATAGTTTCTCGGTTTAACTCTTTCATAACTCCTTACCTCCTTAATTTCTGATTCTATTTTGTGTAAAATGTTCAATTCAATTATTCATGCTTTTTCTCAAATTATTATTATTGTAGTAATATGTTACTTTTGTTTTATTAAATCAAAATGCAAAATTTGTGAAATGTATTAGCTCTTTTTTAACTGACATACTTTTTAGCATGACTACCAGGAAGGATTGTTTGTGTTTTACGTCCTATTAACAGCTATGGTCATTTAAGGACGTGCCAGGTTTTGGTGGTGAAGGAAAGCCCGAGTTCCCGGAGAGAAACCATCGACCTACAGCCAGTACCTGGCAGCTGCTCCACATTGGCCTAGAACCCGTGACCCAGTGGTGGAGGTCAATAATGGTCAAGACGGTCAGACGCCTTAACCACTCGGCCAACGCAGCCCTATAGAAGGATGCACAATCATACTGGTGCCGATTAGTTCTCCGAGAACAAGAGATCCGGCTTTATTAACACTATATATCGCTATATTGGCACTGAGACTGAAGGTTTATATGATAAGGTATTATTTTTACATTTCAAATTCTGTAAACATTACCAAAAGGAATCATAGGACTATGAATGCGATAGGATCATTATGCCTAGACATAATAAGATACCATCGAAAGAAGCAAGCATATATCTGTAGTTATACTGTTCCAGTATTTATGCACTGATGATACAGAAACTTTAAAACTGTACTACAAAGATTAGGGAGTACATACTTTTATATGCTTATATCACTTATAATTATAAATCTGGAATGGAAAAAAAATGTGTACCGGTATTAAACAGCACTTTTAAAAGTTTGTGCCTGTATGAACATTATTCAGTTGCATACAAGCATAAACATTTGAAAAGAAAATGTGATTCAATCCCTATATGTTTATTGTAGCTGAGAGAGGTATACATTTTGTTATATGGGGTTTTAGTTTATAGATAGGAAACATCCATACTGGCTGGAAGAGTTGAGGAGAGTTCAGGCATGAAAAGTAAATTACTAACACTATCAACCAAACACAAGATTCAAAATGAGGTGTGTCCATGTATCTAGAAAACCACCACTACAACATACCACTTATGTCATCCACTGGAAAATCTCACTAGATTCAGAATAGATATTCACTTTTTTAAAACCTTTGTTTTCTGAGTTGTCAGAATTTGGAATTTCAGCAATCAGCCATCAACAATGAAATTTGCAATCAAAATTTATTCAATCAAATTCCATTAAAATTGTCTATCAAAAACATGAAATTTTGCAATAATTTCAATCTACTTCAAACATAAATTAATAGATTTTATATTGAAACAGTTGTCTTGAAAATTTATTAAAACTAGGTTAAATTAAAAATTCTTAAGCAAAACATACCATATGAAAATGGCAACAGAACCCATGTAGGAATTTCCCAGTGTATGACATGTGGTCTGTCCACAGCAGAAGGAGTGGAAACGTGAGGAACGGGCATGCAGGGGAGATAACTCTACTATACCACAAACACAACACCGAGAGTTGACCCTGACTTACTTTTGGAATAGTCAATAGCCTTGAGTCGTGATGGATGTATGGGAGAGTTAGGAATGGGGGAGGTGTGACCCGAGGGACCGCGACTGCCCCCACCCGTTTCTGAGCCTTCGTTGGAAGGCCGACGTATCTTCAGCATATCGTTTCCAATAATTAGATTGGTAGGTTTCTTCTTACTGTACCTGTGGAAGAAAATAAAATACTATTAAATTTGCTGGGTTTACAATGTACAACACTGTTAAGGAGTCAACTGTTTTTCCTATCCTTCTTTTGTTGAATATATTTTTTACATCATAATGGGGTTTGGCAATATATTGAGAAAGGTTTATTAATGAAATCAGTAAAGCAAAAACAGTTCTTGATATGTAAACTCATGTTCCATTCCCCCCCCCCCCAATTAAAATAACAAATTTTGAAGCTGTTACTTTAATGCCTATTTTCATTCAAATATAGCATGTCATATTTGTCCAATACCTGAAAGGCTGGAAAAGCTACCACAAGCTTCATGTACAGACATGACACATTTCTATGCGAACACTTACTTAGGTCCATCGATATCTGTGACCCTGTTGGCCAGCTGAGACTCATGGGAACGACTCTTTGTGAGAGGATAGTCCGGAATGAGGATGTGTCGACGATTTGTGGGCGGGGTTCCTGTCATCCGTGAGTTGCCTCCAGATCTGCCAGTCAGTGGAGGCGTAGGAGGAGGTGTATACCTACAGAAGAAAGGGAGGAAACTCTAAATCTTTTTCCTGAATATAGATGGAAATTTTACATTATTTTTGATAAAAAAAGAGTGAACGAATAACCCAAAGTCAAGGGCAAAAAACTCCAGCAGAAATTGTTAAACTGAAATGTCTGTCCTGATCCTGTTTTTCACTTACGCCAAGTTATAATTAAACGAACTAATGGTAGCTCTTACATGGTACCTGGGACAGACAATGGAAGTGTCAAAGGTCAAAAGTCAAGAAAGAATTTGTGGATTGCAATATATTTTCAAGGAACATAACTCTATTTCCATGTTTTCTCACTACACCAAAATACAATAAAATCTAACAAACAGAATAGAAGGAAGTGTGCTTATAAGGTTTTGGAGACAAAAAATTCAATAGTCTAAAGGGACATAAATCCAATAGAAATAATTTAATCCCAGTTTCCATACTTCAAACACATCTACATAACTTTTACTATGCAAAGTTACAACACATTGGGGAAGGAGTTGGACTAACAAACGTTTCCAGAGCAAAATTTTAAAGTGTCAA
Source organism: Mizuhopecten yessoensis (assembly GCF_002113885.1). Lineage (NCBI taxonomy): Eukaryota > Metazoa > Mollusca > Bivalvia > Pectinida > Pectinidae > Mizuhopecten > Mizuhopecten yessoensis. The sequence continues at coordinate 474,027 of NW_018407979.1, forward strand.
GGGCCATAACTGCAGAAAATCTTGTCGTTAAATAACTTTCTGCCTTCATGAAAATCTTCATAATTATCATGAACATTAGCTATACCGCAACACAACAAAATCTAACAAATGGTGTTGGGAGTTTTAGACAGATAGACATTGCGATTTATAACTTTCAAGAACTTTTTTGCAGGGGATATAATGAGTGTTTGAGAGAGAACTGTCACTCACCTGGTTCTGTCTGTGTGGGTGGTGGGGACCGGTGATGGGGGAGTACTCTGTGGGGACGAGGGGATGGGTACGGGCTGGATATTTTCCGGGGGTAGGGAGGATATGGAGGGCCGCCCGGAGTGGTAGCCTGGTGAACTGCCACTGTATGGACTACTGGAAGCCTGCGTATAGTTTGTCCAGCTCAGGTCTTTATCACTGTCCCCTCCGGTGTCTCCAACCAACAGGTGCTCTGGAATGTTATGTTAAGTGTCAACAAATGATGCCAATAAAATGTGACTTTCAAAACTTGTTATCAAAGAAATTTATCAAAAAAATGTGCACAATTTCCATTATGGCAGTTGTGATTATGACATATTTAACTAAAACAAACCCTGCCAAAATAACATATTTCTGACAGGACTAAATCTATATCTCCGATAGAATAGTCTCATCGATGCCTGTTCTTTGAAAGCTATTATCAACAGACGGACACTATTAATACAGGCCACCAGCATGTCTGATGCGCGGCTTTAACAAGTGTCAGCTGGTTGTGAGAAGCAGGTTTGTATAAAAATTGCACATTCTAGATCTGATATCAGCAGGGTTAGAGTTGATGTACTGTAATACAAA